>NC_041388.1:382683435-382729134 GCF_002162155.2 Triticum dicoccoides
TGGTTATGAGGTGACCAACCGAGTGGCGACGCGCGGGGCGGCCGAGTGCTGATGAGGTGACCAACTGATGGCGACGCGCAGGGCGGCCGAGTGGTTATGAGGTGACCAACCGAGTGGCGACGCGCAGAGCGGCTGAGTGGTGATGAGGTGACCAACCGATGGCGACGCGCCGGGCGGCCGAGTGGTTATGAGGTGACCAACCGATGGCGACGCATGGAGCGGCCAAGTGGTTATGAGGTGACCAACCGTTGGCGGTGAGCGGGACGGTCGAACGGTGATGAGGTAACCAACCGAGTGGCAACGCGCGGAGTGGACGAGTGCCAGCAGACCGTCCGAGTGGATGTTGACCGGAGTGAATGCCGTTTGTGTAAATCCTCTCACCAAGTGAACGGTCGAGTAAACCCGTCTAAGTGAACGCCGTCTAGCAGCTGATCAGAGGGAGGCATCGCCGTGTGCGGGGACATGGCCGGACTCGACACCTGTGTCGCATTGGATCTGTTCTCCGAATGCACAAGCCACCGTCGAGCCTCCGACCGGACGAAAGTTGCTGCGGGGTAATGAAGACGTGTCCAGCTGAGCAACGTCGCGCGGGGCGGCCGACTCGGGTAATTTGAAGTGTCTGCATGTCATTGTGCAGAACTTTCGCGTGCGTGTGGGCAGGGCTAGCCTTCGCCTCCGTCGCGGGAGCCTGCTGCCGAGCAGTTGATGATGCCGGAGGAGCTGATAATGTCGCGACAGAGAGTTGACGGCGGATAGAGGAGCAGTTGCGTGCATGCGGTGTGTCGGCCTGTAGATGTAGAGCAGCAGAGGGAGGGATCGCCGAACATCTACACCACCCTTGACTAGCGCCTGCCATGCAGAGGCCGGTGTCGGGTCATTGACGCCGAAGGGTGGAGTTGTTGTTCGAGGGCCGTCACGCCGGAGGAGGTCACGTGTGAATCACCATCGCGCACCAGTAAGCCATCCAAATGAACGTTGTGCATGTCCGAGTGGTGCGCCTTGTTCCATCCGAGTGCATGAGAGACGTGAGACTAGTTGCCGAGCAATCGATGCCAGCGGGAGGAGGTGCCATGCGCGGGGGTATGACGACGTTCTGGTAGACGACGACACGACATACGTCACCGGTGACCGTGCATGCATGCTTGACGAAGGCGTTGTGCGCGTGGTCGGAGACAATGATGGGATGAGTGACCCTGCAAGTTAGTTGCAAGTACAACTACGAATCTTTTTTGCTGGATTCCAACGCCCCTGCAAGTTAGCAAGCTAGCAAGCACATCCACGAAATTAATGGTCGGGCCGTTGCACATGCATGCATGCAGCAATTACTGGCACGGACATAACGGAAGTTTTGGCTGCAGTAATTAGGAAACAGTTGCCGGAAATACTCACCTGATGAGCCGCTTAATGAGGCGATTACCTTAGCGAAACCGTCATCCCTAGTTCTCTGTTTCCCTCTTTCCTGCATGCAATTAATTGATTAAGGAAACAACCCACGTTATGCATGCACTTACCAGGCATTGATTCCTTTAATTCTGAGACCATTGGTTGCGGATCGAGGCCGTTTCATAGGCCGTCACCGCAGCGGACCCCCGCCACCGAGACCGTCGCCGGCGACCGGCGCCGGAGGAAGGAGCACTGCGCTCCTACGCCACGTCAGGCCTGCGCCTCCATTGCGGAGGTCGCCGCCGAGCAGCCACGAACACGAGGCCGAAGTCGACGACGAGGCGAATGGCACCGGCGGCCGTGCGTGATGACGACGTCGGCGGTCATGCGTGACGACGATGAGGCGGACCACGCGGGTGGCCATGTGTGGAGGCGCAGTAGGTGGTTCCGAGGTTGGAAATGATGATGAAGCGATCGGTGCCGATGGCCATGCGTGGAGGCACAGTCGGTTTCCTGCTTTCACGCCATCGTTGCTGCTATTGGCGATGTCCAGAACAATGATTCAGGTAGTCAGCTCACACAGACGCGAGGCAAGTCAACCTGAAGGTGGACGGTTCTCCTTGTATGTGCTTGGACTGATGTATGTTTCCTCTGTTTGCCATGTTTTGCTCGTTGTGAAGATGAACAGTACAAAAAACATGTTAGTACATGAAGATGAAACCAGTGGTTGAAGAAATAACCATCTGCATCATGGCTTGATAGACTCCATGCCCCATGGTGGGCGCCAATTGTTGTGGGAACAATTCCAACAATAATAAGGTATAGGGTAACGAAGCATGATCTATCAAGATGCATATGGGTGACACAATGGTTTTAGCGAGTTCGGGCCTCCCACGGTGGAGATAACGGCCCTACGTCTCGTGCTCCGGAGAGGCTTTGTTTTATGTGAGTATGTATCCGAAGATTACAATATGTGTTTGAGAGCGAGAGGGGAGAGCGGGTCTCCATGCCTGAGCTATGTCCTGAGACTAATGGTTAGAAAGAGAGAGAGGTGGAAGAAAAAAGCCCCCTCGTCTAGTGGTGGGGGTGGCTTATATAGAGTGCGCCACCCCCTCACCTCCTATGTTACAAAGTGGGGCATGAATGCCATAATACCAGCCCACTACCAAGCCCTCACTATGAGAATGATGCCGACTGCTTTGATGTCTGCTGTTCTTCGTATATCTGAGTGAGCCATACGGTCGAGTGGTGAACTGTCATCCGAGTGGATGGTATGCTGCTTGGTTGAGTGGATAGTATGCTGCTTGTCCGAGTGGATAGTATGCATGTATAAAATTTATCTAGATCCACATGTTGTGTGGACCCCATGCTTTATGATATTTCGACCATTCGTGGGCCTACCTATTATGTGTATCCCCAACAACGTGTGAATCCTAAAATGAAAGAAGTGGTAAAAAAAGAAATACTAAAGCTTCTGGAGGCAGGTATAATTTATCCCGTTGCTGATAGTCAGTGGGTAAGTCTTGTTCATTGTGTCCCTAAGAAGGGAGGTATTACTGTTGTTCCTAATGATAAAGATGAATTGATTCCACAAAGAATTATTACAGGTTATAGGATGGTAATTGATTTCCGCAAATTAAATAAGGCTACTAAGAAAGATCATTACCCCTTACCTTTTATCGATCAAATGCTAGAAAGATTATGCAAACATACACATTACTGCTTTCTAGATGGTTATTCTGGTCTCTCTCAAATACCTGTGTCGGCTAAAGATCAATCAAAGACTACTTTTACATGCCCTTTTGGTACTTTTGCTTATAGACGTATGCCTTTTGGTTTATGTAATGCACCTGCTACCTTTCAAAGATGCATGATGGCTATATTCTCTGACTTTTTTGAAAAGATTTGTGAGGTTTTCATGGACGACTTTTCCATCTATGGATCTTCTTTTGATGATTGCTTGAGCAATCTTGATCGAGTTTTGCAGAGATGTGAAGAAACTAATCTTGTCTTGAATTGGGAAAAGTGCCACTTTATGGTTAATGAAGGTATTGCCTTGGGGCATAAAGTTTCTGAAAGAGGTATTGAAGTTGATAAAACTAAGGTTGATGCTATTGAAAAGATGCCATGTCCAAAGGACAACAAAGGTATAAGAAGTTTCCTTGGTCATGCCGGATTTTATAGGAGGTTCATTAAGGACTTCTCAAAAATTTCTCGGCCTCTGACTAATTTATTACAAAAAGATATACCATTTGTCTTTGATGATGATTGTGTAGAAGCATCTGAAATACTTAAGAAAGCATTAGTCTCTGCACCTATTGTTCAGCCACCTGATTGGAATTTACCCTTTGAAATTATGTGTGATGCTAGCGATTATGCTGTAGGTGCTGTTCTAGGGCAAAGAGTTGATAAAAAATTAAATGTTATCCATTATGCTAGTAAGACCCTAGACAATGCTCAAAGAAATTATGCTACTACTGAAAAAGAACTTTTAGCAGTTGTATTTGCTTGTGATAAGTTTAGACCTTATATTGTTGATTCTAAAGTAACTATCCACACTGATCATGCTGCTATTAAATATCTTATGGAGAAGAAAGATGCTAAACCTAGACTTATTAGATGGGTTCTCTTGCTACAAGAATTTGATTTGCATATTGTTGATAGAAAAGGAGCTGAGAACCCCGTTGCAGACAACTTATCTAGGTTAGAGAATGTTCTTGATGACCCACTACCTATTGATGGTAGTTTCCTGATGAGCAATTAAATGTCGTAAGTACTTCTCGTAGTACCCCTTGGTATGCTGATTATGCTAATTACATAGTTGCTAAATTTATACCACCTAGCTTCACATGCCAACAAAATAAAAAGTTCTTCTATGATTTGAGACATTAATTTTGGGATGACCCACATCTTTATAAAGGAGGAGTAGATGGTGTTATTAGACGTTGTGTACCTGAGCATGAACAGGAACAGATCCTACGCAAGTGTCACTCCGAAACTTATGGAGGACACCACGCGGGAGATAGAACTGCACATAAGGTATTGTAATCCGGTTTTCATTGGCCTACCCTCTTCAAGGATGCCCATAAGTTTGTCCTATCTTGTGATGAATGTCAAAGAATTGGTAATATTAGTAGACGTCAAGAAATGCCTATGAATTATTTACTTGTTATTGAACATTTGATGTTTGGGGCTTTGATTATATGGGACCTTTTCCTGCCTCTAATGGATATACACATATTTTAGTTGATGTTGATTACGTTACTAAGTGGGTAGAAGCTATTCCAACTAGTAGTGCTGATCATAACACTTCTATTAGAATGCTTAAAGAAGTTATTTTTCCGAGGTTTGGAGTCCCTAGATATTTAATGACTGATGGTGGTTCACATTTTATTCATGGTGCTTTCCATAAAATGCTTGCTAAATATGACGTCAATCATAGAATTGCATCTCCGTATCACGCACAGTCTAGTGGTCAAGTAGAATTGAGTAACAGAGAACTCAAATTAATTTTGCAAAAGACTATCAATAGGTCTAGAAAGAATTGGTCCAAGAAACTTGATGATGCATTATGGGCCTATAGAACTGCATATAAAAATCCTATGGGTATGTCTCCGTATAAAATGGTATATGGAAAAGCATGTCACTTACCTCTCGAACTAGAACATAAGGCATATTGGGCTATTAAAGAGCTCAACTATGATTTTAAACTTGCCGGTGAAAAGAGGTTATTTGATATTAGCTCACTTGACGAATGGAGAACCCAAGCATATGAAAATGCCAAGTTGTTTAAAGAAAAGGTTAAAAGATGGCATGACAAAAGGATACAAAAGCGTGAGTTTAATGTAGGTGATTATGTATTTCTATACAACTCTCGTTTAAGATTTTTTGCAGGAAAACTTCTCTCTAAATGGGAAGGCCCCTATGTTATCGAGGAGGTCTATCGTTTCGGTGCCATAAAAATCAATAACTTCGAAGGCACAAATCCGAAGGTGGTAAACGGTCAAAGAATCAAACATTATATCTCAGGTAATCCCATAAATGTTGAAACCAATATTATTGAAACCGTAACCCCGGAGGAATACATAAGGGACACTTTCCAGAATGTTTCAGACTCTGAAAAGGAATAGGTATGTGGTACGGTAAGTAAACCGACTCCAAAACAATTTTTAAGGCAATATTTCTCTATTTTGGAATATTTAGAAAAATAGAAAATTAAGTAGCAGTGTGGGAAGGACACAAGGGCCCCACGAGGGTGGAGGGCGCGCCCTACCCCCTGGGCGTGCCCCCCTACCTTGTGAGCTCCTCGTGTGCCTTCCGAACTCCGTTTTCTTGCATGATACGTATTTTGGTCGGTAAAAATTCATTATATAATCTCCTGGGGGTTTTGACTCCCGTATCACGCAAAAATCTCCTGTTTTTGTTTCGAGTTGTTTTTCTGATAGATCTAGATTATCATGACGTCCCCAAGTGCTTCCAAGGACAAGTTCTTCGAGAAGGTCATCAACCCTTACCTCGTGGAGGTGATGCGACACCCTCAGACCATTGAAATGCGTGATGGGTTGCTGCACATCCGCGATGCTGAGGGACCAAAGGGAACCGGAAGCATGGAGACGAGGCTCGAAGCAATGGAGCAACAAGTTTTCAAGTGCCAGGGGATGGTGGAGCGTGGAATCAACGCTAACCACACGATGCTCGCGGAGTTCTCTAACAACTACAAGCCGGATGCCAAGAACACCGAGGAGGCCATCTTCAAGCTACATGAGAAGATCAAGCACCTCCAAGCCCAAATCTATGACCTGCAAAACCAAAACTATGAGTATGAATATAGATTCAAAAGAATGAGTTTGGCTGCAGATTCGAGGATTCTGGAGACTCGATCATCCTTCTATGATGGTGAACCTATGCCTTGGAAGATGGATGACAAGCCCGCATCATCAACAACACCTCCACCTTCTTCACCAACAAAGGAGACATAATAACATGGGTATGGGCACTCCCCTTGGCAACCGCCAAGCTTGGGGGAGGTGCCCCGGTATCGTATCACCATCACTTTTATCTTTACCGTTTTTCTTAGTTCGATCCTTTTGGTAGTATTTTGATCTAGTAGAATAAAAGTTCTTAGTATGATCTAGTTTTAAGTTTTGCTTTATGATCTCTCTATGTAATCGAGTCCTTGAGCTATATAATAAAGATTAGTGTTGAGTCAAGGGCTTGATTTTCTTGCCATGATCCCAAATAAAAGAAAAGAAAAGAGAAAAAGAATAAAAAGAAACAAAAGTTCATATTGATCTTATTGATAGTAATGACTTCACATAGAAAGAGTGTGATGATTAAAAGTTGTTGGGAGTTGGCATACATAGCTTTGGTCATCGTTGCAATTAATAGGAAGTAATAAGGAAAGAGAGGTTTCACATATAAATATACTATCATTAACATCTTTTATGATTGGGAGCACTCATCAAAATATGACATGCTAAAGAGTTGATGTTGGACAAGGAATACAACATAATGGGTTATGTTTTCTTATATATGAGATAAAGTATGTTGTCATGGATCATCCAACATGATGAGCTTGCCTTTCCCCCACATGCTAGCCAAATTCTCAGCACCAAGTAGAGATACTACTTGTGCTTCCAAATACCCTTAAACCAGTTTTGCCATGAGAGTCCACCATATCTACCTATGGATTGAGTAAGATCCTTCAAGTAAGTTGTCATCGGTGCAAGCAATAAAAATTGCTCTAAATATGTATGATTAGTGTGGGAGAAATAAGCTTTATACGATCTTGTGATGTGGAAGTAATAAAAGCAACGGACTGCATAATAAAGGTTCATATCACAAGGGGCAATATAAAGTGACGTTCTTTCGCATTAAGATTTTGTGCATCCAACCATAAAAGTGCATGGCAACCTCTGCTTCCCTCTACGAAGGGCCTATCTTTTATTATTATCTTCTACCTTATGCAAGAGTCATGGTGATCTTCACCTTTCCTTTTTACATTTTATCCTTTGGCAAGCACAGTGTGTTGGAAAGATCCTGATAGATATATCAAATTGGATGTAGGGGGCATGAGTTATTATTGTTGACATTACCCTTGAGGTAAAAGGTTGTGGGGCAAAACTATAAGCCCCTATCTTTCTCTGTGTCCAATTAATATTCCGTAACCACAAGTATTGCGCGGGTGTTAGCAATTATGAAGGACTAGATGATAGTTGAGTATGTGGACTTGCTTTTTAGCTCTGACATAGACTCTTTCTGATGTTATGATAAGTTGTAATTGCTTCAATGACTCAGGTTATAGTTTGTTGGTTCTCAATAAGGTTTCTGATTCATACTTTTGCATTGTGAATAGATCATCACTTGAACATAAGTAATCATATGAAAATATCTATATATGTTGTTGTTATGAGAATAATCATGATGCCCTCATGTCTGTATTTTAGTTTTATCGATGCCTCTACCTCTAAACATGGGGACATATTTATTGTTATCGGCTTTTGCTTGAGGACAAGCGAGGTCTAAGCTTGGGGGAGTTTATACGTCCATTTTGCATCATGCTTTCATATCGATATTTATTGCATTATGGGCTGTTATTTCACATTATGTCACAATACTTATGGCTATTCTCTCTTATTTTACAAGGTTTACATAAGGAGGGAGAATGCCGGCGGCTGGAATTCTGAGCAAATATTAGAGACCTATTCTGCACAACTCCAAAAGTCCTGAAACTCCACGGAATACCTTCTAATAAATAATGAAAAATCCTCGCCAAAGATGAAGACAAGGGGGCCCACACCCTGCTCACGAGGGTGGGGGGCGCCCCCCCCCCTAGGGCGCGCCCCCCTACCTCGTGGGCCCCCTGGTGGCTCTCCGATGACCATCTTCTCCTATATGAAGTCTTTCGTCGAGAAAAAAAGAGGAAGCAACCTTTCGGGACGAAACTCCGCCGCCACGAGGCGGAACCTTGGCGGATCCAATCTAGAGCTCCGGCAGAGCTGTTCTGCTGGGGAAACTTCCCTCCCGGAGGGGGAAATCATCGCCATTGTCATCACCAACGCTCCTCTCATCGGGAGAGGGCAATCTCCATCAACATCTTCATCAGCACCATCTCATCTCAAAACCCTAGTTCATCTCTTGTATCCAATTCTTGTCTCCAAGTCCGGGATTGGTGCCAGTAGGTTGCTAGTAGTGTTAATTACTCCTTGTAGTTGATGCTAGTTGGTTTAATTGGTGGAAGATCTTATGTTCAGATCCTTTATGCATATTATTACCCCTCTGATTATGAACATGAATATGCTTTGTGAGTAGTTATGTTTATTCCTGAGGACAAGGGAGAAGTCATGCTATTAGTAGTCATGTGAATTTGGTATTCGTTCGATATTTTGATGAGATGTATGTTGTCTAGCCTCTAGTGGTGTTATGTGAACGTCGACTACATAACACTTCACCATTATTTGGGCCTAGAGGAAGGCATTGGGAAGTAATTAGTAGATGATGGGTTGCTAGAGTGACAGAAGCTTAAACCCTAGTTTATGCGTTGCTTCGTAAGGGGCTGATTTGGATCCATATGTTTCATGCTACGGTTAGGTTTACCTTAATACTTTTGTTGTAGTTGCGGATGCTTGCAATAGAGGTTAATCATAAGTGGGATTCTTGTTCAAGTAAGAACAGCACCCAAGCACCGGTCCACCCACATGTCAAATTATCAAAGTACCGAACGCGAATCATATGAACGTGATGAAAACTAGCTTGACGATGTTCCCATGTGTCCTCGGGAGCGCTTTTCCTTATATAAGAGTTTGTCCAGGCTTGTCCTTTGCTACAAAAAGGATTGGGCCACCTTGCTGCACTTTATTTACTTTTCTTACTTGTTGCTCGTTACAAATTATCTCATCACAAAACTATATGTTACCACTTATTTCAGTACTTGCAGAGAATACCTTGCTGAAAACCGTTTATCATTTCCTTCTGCTCCTCGTTGGGTTCGACACTCTTACTTATCGAAAGGACTACGATGGATCCCCTATACTTGTGGGTCATCAAGACTCTTTTCTGGCACCATTGCCGGGGAGTGAAGCGCCTTTGGTAGGTGAAATTTGGTAAGGAAAAATTTATATAGTGTGCTGAAATTTACTGTCACTTGTTACTATGGAAAGTAATCATCTGAGGGGCTTGTTCGGGGTATCTTCACCCCGACCATTAGAGCAAAGAGTTGCTCCTCAACCTACTGAACCTATTGAAAATGAATATGAAAATGAAATTCCTTATGAGTATCCTTTGGGTATGATAGAAAAACTGCTAGCTAATCCTTTTAGAGGAGATGGAACAAAGCATCCTGATGAACACCTAATATATGTGGATGAAGTTTGTGGATTATTTAAGCTGCAGGTATACCCGATGATGTTGCTAAGAAGAATGTCTTCCCTTTATCTTTGAAGGGAGACACATTGGTATGGTATAGGCTATGTGATGATACGAGATCATGGAACTATAGAGGATTGAAATTGGAATTTCATCAAAAGTATTACCCCATGCATCTTGTTCATCGTGATCACAATCATATATATAATTTTTGGCCTCGCGAAGGAGAAAGCATCACTCAAGCTTGGGTGAGGCTTAAATCAATGTTATATTCATGCCCCAATCATGAGCTTTCAAGAGAAACAATTCTTCAAAAAAATTATGCTCGACTTTCTGAAAATAATCGCACCATGCTCGATAATTCTTGTGCTGGCTCTTTTATGACGAAGACTATCGGATTTAGATGGGATTTATTGGATAGAATTAAACGCAACTCTGAAGATTGGGACCTTGACCAACGTAAGGAGTCAGGTATGACACCTAAGTTTGATTGTGTTAAATCTTTTATGGATACCGATATGTTCTGTAAGTTTAGCACTAAATATGGACTTGATTCTGAGATAGTAGCATCTTTCTGTGAATCTTTTGCTACTTATGTTGATCTCCCTAAGGAGAAGTGGTTTAAATATCATCCTCCCATAGAAGTAAAAGTAGCTGCACCTATTAAAGTTGAAGAAAAGACTGTCACTTATAATGATCCTATTGTTCCTACTTGTTATGTTGAGAAACCACCTTTCCCTGTTAGGATAAAGGATCGTGCTAAAGCTTCAAATATGGTTCGTAAAAGCAAAATTAAAACATATACACCTCCTGAGCAAGTTAAAGTTGAACCTAATATTGCTATTGTTAAAGATCTCTTGTCTGATAATATTGATGGGCATGTTATTCAGTTCTGTGGTGAAACTGCTAGAATTGCTAAACCTTGTGCTAAAGATAAACATAGACCTGTGGTAGGCGTGCCTGTTATTTCTGTTAAAATAGGAGAACATTGTTATCATGGCTTATGTGATATGGGTGCTAGTGCTAGTGTTATACCTTATGACTTGTATAAAGAAATCAAGCATGAAATTGCACCTGCTGAGTTAGAAGATATTGATGTCACAATTAAACTTGCTAATAGAGATACTATTTCAGCAGTGGGAATTGTTAGAGATGTTGAAGTCTTGTGCGGGAAAACTAAATATCCTGCTGATTTTCTTGTTCTTAGTTCCCCACAAGATAGCTTTTGTCCCATTATATTTGGTAGACCCTTCCTGAACACTGTTAATGCTAAGATAGACTGCGAAAAGAATGTTGTTACTATTGGCTTGGATGATATGACTCATGAGTTTAATTTATCTAAATTTAGTAAACAACACCGTGAAGAAGAATTTCCTGGTAAGGATGAAATTATTGGTCTTGCTTCTATTGCCGTACCTCCTAATGATCCTTTAGAACAATATTTTCTAGACCATGAGAATGATATGTTTATGAATGAAGGAAGGGAAATAGATGAAGTATTCTTTAAACAAGAACCTATGCTGAAACACAATTTGCCTATTGAAATCCTAGGGGGTCCCCCTCCACCTAAGGGTGATCCCGTATTTGAGCTTAAACCGTTGCCTGATAATCTTAAATATGCTTATCTTGATGAAAAGAAGATATATCCTGTTATTATTAGTGCTAACCTTTCAGAGCATGAAGAAGAAAGATTATTGAAAACTCTAAAGAAGCACCGTGTTGCTTGGATATACTCTTGATGATCTTAAGGGCATTAGTCCCACTCTATGTCAACATAAAATAAATTTGGAAGCAGATGCAAAACCAGTTCGTGATCCTCAACGGCGTCTGTCGTGGGAATGATTCCGACAATAATAAGGTATAGGGTAACGGAGCATGATCTATCGAGATGCATATGTGTGACACGATAGTTTTAGCGAGTTCGGGCCTCCCACGGTGGAGATAACAACCCTACATCTCGTGCTCCGGAGAGGCTTTATTTTATCTGAGTATGTATCCGAAGATTACAATATGTGTTTGAGAGTGAGAGAGGAGAGCGTGTCTCCATGCCTGAGCTATGTACTGAGACTAATGGTTAGAAAGAGAGAGAGAGGTGGAAGAAAAAAGCCCCCTCGTCTAGTGGGGGGTGGCTTATATAGAGTGCGCCACCCCCTCACCTCCTATGTTACAAAGTGGGGCATGAATGCCATAATACCAGCCCACCACCAAGCCCTCACTATGAGAATGATGCTGACTGCTTTGTTGTCTGCTGTTCTTCATATATCCGAGTGAGTCATACGGTTGAGTGGTGAACTGTCATCCGAGTGGATGGTGTGCTGCTTGGTCGAGTGGATAGTATGCTGCTTGTCCGAGTGGATAGTATGCCTGTATAAAATTTATCTGGACCCACATGTTGTGTGGACCCCATGCTTTATGATATTTCGACCATTCGTGGGCCTACCTATTATGTGTATCCCCAACATTAGCCCCCGAATCGATTGCGATTTTGCAGAACGAGTTTGTGAAAGACACAATTTGGTCTGAGTGATTACGGAAATACTCGGTACTTGTCATCATGCTTTCAGACAACCAAGGTTTGAACAAAATCTCAATGGATTCTGGTACTGTGCTTCCCGACTAATCTGGGGTAAGTGCCCGCGAGGAGCAACTTGGTGACATTCGATCATCTCTCGGAAGAGGTTAACTTGTGATCAGAGTATGGATGTGTCATTAAATCCGGGCAACAAGATTGACGCATGGACTGTTCTGTCGGAGAGATGCCATTCTTATCCCGGAGGAACGTCAATACGAGTCGGTTCTTGATCCAAACTTATGAGTTTCACGCTTTGAGTCCTAGAAGAAGGCTCAAGACAGGTCCACAGAGGAGCGTTAAACTCACCTTATAGCAATTTTTTTGGTAGCCAATGGGAGCCTTTATAACTTGCTTGTTTGTTGTTCATCACTCGGACTAGTCAGGTCGTACCAAGTGGAGATTACTCCAGTGGGGGCACGCTGAGTGCACCCGCTAGGTGTAGTCCCCGAGACCGCCGTCGACTACGAGCAGTCGGCGGGGGTTTGAGAAAAGTAAAAATCTTCTTGGCCGGTACCGATTGAACATGTTCCTCTCCGACTCAGAGGTGGAGTAGTACTTGAGAATCTGGTATTGATCTAGCTTGTTTCTCCTCGACTCAGAAGTCGAGTAATACTTGAGTGATCTGGAGCTGGTCTTGACCGAGCAAAAATGTTTCTTTCTGAGTTCTCTTCCAGTGGGGGCATGCTGAGTGCACCCACTGGGTGTAGTCCCCGAGCCTCTGTCGGACTAGATGAGTCGGGCAGAGGGTTTAAGTCTCCTGGTAAACTTCCATGCAGTCAAGACGGTAAATATCTTTTAGGATGAAATTGAGTGAATCGGATGCATCTTCAGACGCTTGACATGGTAAATAAGCCCAGCCTGGAGCTGAGTCAGCCGGACTGATCTTCGTGCAGTCGGCACGGAATAAATTCAGCCTGGAACTTGTTCAAGCAGGTGAATCTTCGTGCTCTTGGCACGGTGAATGAACTCGGCTTTGAAACTGCTGACTGTAGAAAAAAGCTGGACACTCCAGGGAGTGGTCGTTCCAGTAGTACTTCTTATATTGACCGTTAGATTTTGTGTGATAGGGGTATTTGTCCGAGTGGACGTGCTTCCCAACCGATCTGGGTATGTTGGCTGCAAGGAAAAACTTGGTTGCATTCGTATGTCTCCCGGAGGAGATAGACTAGTGGTCTGACATCGACATGCCATGAAACCCGAGTGGCGAGGCTAGTGTGTGGGCTGACTCTCCGGAGAGATGCCACTCATCATCCCGGGGGAACACCAGCGCATGCCATCTCTGAGTCCAAGTTTGTGAAACTGACGCCTTGGAGCCTAGGATAAGGGCCAAGTGTATCTGTAGAGGACCATTGTTTCACCCTTTTGCAGTCCTGAATATGACTTCAAGAAATGACTTGGGCGATCGTCCGAGTGAACGGTACCTACCCTTATAAATTTTCGGCAGAACGAGCATGTTTGGTCAGAAAGATACTCCTGATGTGATCAATGGGTTGATTGAATGGGCGTAACCCCTGAGGGCAGCATGGCCAATGGTTGAGCATAGCCCCCGAGTGATGCTCGAAAGAGGTAAGCTTGCTACAGAGTGTGATATGAGGTTTGATCATATAACTTATTCGTTCCCATGCTGGGGGTGTAGAGGTAAAGACATGTCCAACTGATGGTGGCGCGCGAGGTGGCTGAGGGGCGATGATGTGCACAACCGAGTGACGACGCGCGGGGCGGCCGAGTGGTGATGAGGTGACCAACCGATGGCGACGTGCGGGGCGGGCGAGTGGTGATGAGGTGACCAACCGATGGCTACGCGCGGGGCGGCCGAGTGGTGATGAGGTGACCAACCGAGTGATGACGCACGGAGCGGCCGAGTGGTGAAGATGTGCACAACCGAGTGGCGACGCACTGGGCGGCCGAGTGAGGATGCACGAGGTGGCCGAGTGAAAGACTACGTGTCCAGCCAAGTGGTGACGCGCGGGGCGGCTGTGTGGTGAAGGCATGCCCAACCAAGAGGCGACGCGCGGAGCGGCCAAGTGGTGAAGACGTGCACAACCGACTGGCGACGTGCGGGATGGACGAGTGAGGATGCTCGAGGTGGCCAAGTGAAGGACTACGTGTCCATCCAAGTGGTGACGCGCGGGGCGGCCCTGTGGTGAAGGCATGCACAACCGAGAGGCGACGCGCAGAGCGGCCAAGTGGTGAAGACATGCACAACCGAGTGGTGACGTGCGGGATGGCCGAGTGAGGATGCTTGAGGTGGCCGAGTGAAGGAATGTGTATCCAGCCAAGTGGTGATGCGCGGGGTGGCCGAGTGATGACGCGTGGCGTGGCCAGGTGACGACGCGCGGGGCAGCCGAGTGAAAGATTGCGTGTCCAGCCAAGTGGCTGAAATTGTCTTCGAAGGAGTTAGCCAGATGCTTTTGAAGCTAATGTAGTGATGAGGTTGATGTAGTGTGGTTGCGACGCAACAAGACTGTCGGTGTACAAAAAGAGGGGTACACTTTTTGTACCCCTATAACTATGCACGGGCGGTCTGAGCCACAGACACCACCACACTAAGCAAGGCAAGGGAGGTGAGCCAAGGTAAGGCCGAAGCTCAGGAGAAGCAGAACGACGCCAAGACCAAGATAATAGAGAGCAAAGGGGACGAAGCGGACCCCCCCCCACCCTGGCAAGATCCTTGCCGGGAGGCGGTTTTAGCAAACCAGGCAAGACCCTTGCCGTGGTAGCTCGCCCCATGCCTACAGAGTGAGTCACCCTTGAGTCCACTGGCCCCATGGGGCAAGGATTCGGGAGATATCCCCGTGGTGGCATGCAGATCTTTGTGAAGGCATTCAAGATCAGATACACCCTTTAGAAGATGATGATCCTTGGCGGGATCCCAGCTAAGGAAGACCACAAGGCGCCCGGCAAGAGCCTTGCCGGGGATGACAGCAGGCGCCACGGCAAGACCCTTGCCGGGGCCCCGGCAAGGCCCTTGCCGAGAACACCCATAGGGCCACCATCAGGCCCACGCCAGTCAAACCTCCACCACCGTTCACATGCAGCTGCCGACCCAACCAGCTGGGCAGGCACCTACGGGCGGCATGCAGATCTTTGTGGAGACCTACCACTGCGCCACCTCAGCTGCCTGCCTGCCTACATGGCACCACGGGCGCCGCTGGCCAGGGCACGTGTCAACACGAGAGGGAGCAGCGACGGACAAGACAGAGCTCTCCCCCATCCCCGATAAAGCAAGGACACCTGGGCAAGATGCATTAAATGCGCCTTGTCATGTAATGCGAGGGATAACCTCGCATCACTATTCCCTTTCCACCTCCTGTGTGCCACTGTGGCTACCCCTTTCCCTATAAAAGGAGGCCCGAGGCGACCAGGAGAAGGATTCGGCTTTTTGGAGCTCCTCACGCCCCATAGCTAGCTCAAGAACACAGATATACAATCCACCAAAGCAGGACTAGGGTTTTACGCATCCTCGCGGCCTGAACCTGGATAAACAAACCATGTGCTACCTGTTAGATCCGCTCTTCTCACGACCCCGCGCCCCGCAACCGTAGCAGGGATTCTTGTGATCCCATAGGTGTCGTTCATCACCGACATATTTGGCGCGCCAGGTAGGGGGGCGCAGTTGTGAGAATCGGCTCTAGCAATCAGCTCAGCACTCCTTCATCTTCGTGGCTCTTGAAGAAGAAAGGAGGCCAGAACATCAACACTCGAGCGATCGAGAACAGAAGCTAAGTTGCACGGAATCTTTATTTATGTTACCCTTCTTATTTGAGGTTATCCCCCCCCCCCCAGAGATATTCACTTTGTATGAGAAGCCTGCACGCCAGGGGGCTCTACCACGATCGGCAATGCCCTTGCCCTATTTCGAGTCCGCTCAACAGCTCAAGCGGCTGCATCGAGAATGCTAGAGTAGCCTTCCGCGATCTGCAACGCCCCCGATTCTGACTCGAGTCAAACTCGACAGTTCGAGCGGCCGCGTTCAGAACGGAAACATGGCTCGTCCGGCAGCACGCGTACCTGGCTGGCCATGGGGATCCGTCCCCAAAATGCCGCTAGGGGCTTCCGCGCTGGCAAGCCTACCCAATCGGCGTAGGGCTGGCATACAGAGAGGAATTGAACGGGGAAATAACATGCATCAAATTAAAAGTACTGCAAAGTTATATTACATCACATCATTGCGGCGGTTCTAACTAAAGATAAAATTTGTCTTGCCAGAAACCCGCAGCGGTGAAGAAGACGGGATGCCTAATCCCGGCGTTGGCCTTCCACCCTCTTGATTTCGTCGATGCAGTCGGTGATGGGCTTGATGCGCTCCTTGAGCACCGTGATGTCAGCACCATCCGGCAAGCTCTTCATCGCAGCCGCGAAGTCAAGGTCGGGATTCCAGTACGCCATCTTGGTGAGGACCTTGGTCACGACCCTCCAGCAAAGTCGCCGGGCCTCCTCGGCCAGCGTGGCTGTCCTGTTGGACTGGAGATAAGCCAGGGCTCCAGGACGCCCTAGAAGAATAGGGTCAACTTGGTGTTGACGGTCCCGCTGCGCTCTGGGGCGTACCTCACGTGTGGCATCCCCATGGTGGCCAATTGTGAGGTGACCCTGCCGGCGACCTCCTCCAAATGGCTGATCCATCTGTTCTCGCCCGCCACATAATCCTGGTGGGAGGCGGCCTCGTTCGCCCGCAGCTGTTTCTCCTCCTCCAGGCTCCTGGTCAAGGTCTCCTCCCAAGCTCTGCCCTCCGACAGCGTCTTCTCGAGATCCTCCAGCTTCAGCTTGAGGTCTCTGATGGAGTTTTGCGCTTCGGATAGCTCCCCAGCCTTGCTGATGACCGCTCCTTGCGCCTCCACGAAGGCGCTGTCAAGCGTGCTCTTCTCGTTGGACAGCTTGACGGCCTGCTCCTTCAGCTTGTCCTGCGCCACCTCCAACTCCCTTACCTTGCCGGCCTGGGCCAGAGCCTGGGCATCGAGTGCCTCTTTGTGCCTCTGCTCCAGCTCGCGAGTCCGCCGCGTGACAAGGGCCTCGAGCTCCTCGTCCTTGCCACGGAGCACTGCGGCAAGCTTCGCCTCACGCGCGGAGAGGTCATGTCGGTGTCAAAACCGGCGGATCTTGGGTAGGGGGTCCCGAACTGTGCGTCTAGGCCGGATGGTAACAGGAGGCAGGGAACACTTTGTTTTACCCAGGTTCGGGCCCTCTCTATGGAGGTAATACCCTACTCCTGCTTGATTAATATTGATGATATGGGTAGTACAAGAGTAGATCTACCACGAGATCAAGGAGGCTAAACCCTAGAAGCTAGCCTATGGTATGATTGTTGTGTATGGAGTTGATTGCCTATGGACTACAACCCTCCGGTTTATATAGACACCGGATAGGGTTAGGGTTACATAGAGTCGGTTACAATGGTAGGAGATCTTGAATATCCGCATCGCCAAGCTTGCCTTCCACGCCAAGGAAAGTCCCATCCGGACACGGGACGAAGTCTGCAATCTTGTATCTTCATAGTCCAGGAGTCCGGCTGAAGGTATAGTCCGGCTACCCGAACACCCCCTAATCCAGGACTCCCTCGGTAGCCCCTGAACCAGGCTTCAATGACGACGAGTCCGGCAAGCAAATTGTCTTCGGCATTGCAAGGTGGGTTCCTCCTCCAAGTCCTTCATAGAAGATTGTAATCACCAAGAGTAGTGTCCGGTTCTGCAAAATAAGCTTCCACATATTGCCATAGAGAGAATAATATTAACACAAATCAAATCTGCTGACGTATTCCGTAGTGCGTCATCACACTACGGCCAAGTCCTTTACTCGAATCGTTTTTACTTTTCCACCTCAGCATGTTTTGCGAGGCGGTTTCCTTGGCACGTGTTGTCGAAGCGGAGATCGTGTGCCCCCCTTTTACGGGATTCTCATCAATACGGACGTGGGTAACCCAATCATGCCCGTTAGCATGTTTTCTCAATTAAAGGCAAGTCCCAAACGGTTACGGGGAGGGCTCCTGGTATTCAACCTCTTATAAAGAGACCAAGGCCTTACTCCTTTTTCCAATCTCAAACGAGTTCGCCTGTCGCCTCGAGTTCCAACACCCTAGGCTCCAAATTCCAGGCGCTTCGGACCTTCGACAATGTCCGGTTCCGACCTTGAAGGCCGATGGATGCCCTCCTCCATCACGGAGGAGGACGTGCTAAAGTTGAGAGAGGCTAAGTTCTTTACTGCCGAAATCCTGCATAGGTTGCCTGCTCAAAGGCAGGCTATTCCCAGTCCCCAGCCCGGTGAGAGCGTATTGTTCATGTATCACTTCCTTCAGGGGTTAGGCTTCCCGATGGATCCCTTCGTGATGGGGCTGCTATTTTATTACAGGCTGGAATTTCATGACTTAGCTCCGGATTCCATCCTCCACATTTCCTCATTCATCGTTGTGTGCGAAGCGTTCCTCCGTGTTACTCCTCACTTCGGATTATGGCTCAAGACTTTTGGAGTGGAGCCGAAGATGATCGAGGGACGGCACGCAGAGTGCGGAGGCGCTGTCATAAGTAAGAATGCTGATGCTCCATGGCCCGAGGGCTCCTTTCAAGAGGAGCTCGGCTTGTGGCAATGAGAATGGTTCTATATCACCGCTCCCAGGAGTGCCAAGTGGGCGGCGCCTCCTGCCTTTCGCTCGGGTCCCCCATCACGGCTAGCATCATGGGCCAACAAAGGATTAGATTGGGGTTTGCCCAAAGACGTGCCCCTGTTACAGGGCCGAATTAAGGATCTCTTGGAAGGAGACCTCAGTTTGGTCAAGGTGACGCAGGTGATGCTGATTCGCCGTATATTGCCCGGCAAACGTCGCTCCCTTCTCCTGTGGGAGTTTAATCCAGAGGGACCGCGAGCTCTCCAGAATTTTATGGGCGCAACGCCCGTGGAGATGTACAGACTGTTCTTCGGATCATAAGAGATGTGTCCGGATTTAACCGAAGACGCAGGCTTAAGCTGCAATCGCCCGGATATTCAAGTAAGCAACCTTGTGCCCGGACCTTCTATCCGTATAATAGTCATAAACTTGCCCGTGAAAGAGCCGTCCTTTTAAACAGGAGTGGATAGCAAAGTCAAAACTGATTAGGTGCCCGGCCCCCCTTCCTGAAACCAGGCCGAATCCTGTGCTAGTCAGGATGCTGGAGATAATGCCTTTGGAGGGGGAGGACAAGGAAGCGATGGCCTCCTCAAAGGAGGCTACTCCGAAGGGAGGAACCGACAATTCCTCTCCTAAGGGGAAGAAGAGAGCCGCCTCTGACGACCCGGAAACCATGGCCTCGAAACGGGGGAGAAAATCCTCGTCAGAGGGTCCGACACCGGGGAGTTCCTCGGCCGGACTACGCCCTCAAGGGGGTCAGCCCTCCAGCGAGCCGTAAGTAGAGAGAGGTTTTCCTTTTGAGGGATGAGAGAAATCCTTGATTTATATCTGAGAAGATTAACCGAAATTTTACCTTGTAGCTCGGACCTCAGCCCTTCTCAGCAGAGCTCGTCTTCGGGGGATCTTCTTCCGGAGATGATGGAGAGCAGGACGCCTCCCCCTGCCGTACCGCCTAGCGAGGCGGGCGACCCTGAGGTGTCGTCGCGGAGGGTTTCTCTGAATCCGGCAGGGGCAGAAGATAGCTATGTGGCCCCCCGAGGCTCTCTGTGTCTGGCCTTCAAAAGAGGCCATAGGACAAGTCCGGCACCGTCTGGTGCTCGGCCGGAGGAGCTAAAGATTCTGCTGGGGCGAGCTTCTATCTCAGAGGAGCACCGTGCATTGATGGGCACGGTGATTGAAAGGATTTCATCAGCAGAAAGAGGATTGCATGAGGCCTTCAAAAGTTTACTGACGGGTTTTGAGGTACGTTAGATAATGTACACTTTTGTCAGTTGCGCATAAGCAAGATGCGCCCTGTATAGATAGTAGCCCCTGAGACTCTACGCCTTGTCAAGAAATGACGGCACGCGGAGGATCATAATCCCAGGTCTAAGAGGTCGCCTTTGAATGTAGGTGGCGAGGTGTCCGGAATCAAGCCGAACTGATGATGTGGCCGAACTAAAGCGGCAACTGGACGTGGCAGATGCCGACATCGCGCTTGTCAACAAGCGGCTTGATGAGGCTCAAGGTATGTAACTCTTCGGGCGGCATCAAGTAAGAGGAGCTTCATGCCAGTGTCTTACAATGTGTGTGCTTGACGCAGATGGTACGGCCGCCATGGAGAATCTTAGGGCAGAACTTGCCTGAGCTAAGGAGCAAGCCAGAAAAAGCGATGCGGCTGCCGAGAAGGCCCTTGAAGAGCTGAGAGCCGAATAGGCTGCTCACTGCCGAAGCAAAGAACAGATGGCCGAGATGGCCGAGAAGTTAAAGAGCGCTGCAGACCGTTGCAAACTTCTTGAGAAAGAAGACCGGGCGAGACAGACAGACTTAGAGAAGGCCGTTGCCGATGCCAAGGACGCTCGCTCTGCGACGAGAGATGCGAAGGAGGAGTTACGTCAGGCCGAACAGATTGCGGCTGGAAAGCCCTTTATGCTGCGGAGGAAGTTTTGTGATCCGAAGTTTGCTCCATTGGACCGGTTGTGGAGTGTGGAGGACACCTATCTGGATTTGGCAGCAAGTGCTGCTGATGCGACCGAACACTTTCGAGATCTAAAAGATCGCGAAGTGGAAAAGCTTTTCTGGTCACAGTTCCACAATCCAGAGCATCCACTGGTAGTGGACAATCGTTTGGCTCAATGGGCCGAACTGAATAGGTTGTCCGGACTCGCCATGAAGTACGTCATGGGTCATCTGTGGCCAGGGAGATCGGAGCCGAAGAGTTATTTCAGCTTGGTGCAGCAATTCCGTGATGTGGTGCCGCGTATTGATGCGATGAAGAGGTCAGCATGCATAGAGGGCGCACGGATGGCTCTTGCCCGTGTCAAAACATACTGGGCAGGGATGGAGACCACCGTTGTTGCGTCCCAAGACTCGGACAAAAGCCGAGTACCCTCCGAGCACTATTTTCAGGAAGTCCTTGAAGGCGCTCGTGTAATAGAGACGCAGTGCTCGAAGGATGCTATGTTAAGATAGCATATATAATTATAAAGTAATATTTTGATAAATTGTAGTGGCCTTTTTATACTTGTGCCTTCAAGTATTAGGAACACCTCCTGTGCGGCCGTTTTAAGATATATATATATATATACAAAATCTGAAAGATGGCAGTCGTTGGCTTTAGCCCCCATGCACATAGTGTGGGGGTGCTCGCAGAAGACGCATTTTCACACTTAACCCAACGTCTTGGTCCTACAAAGGAGGTGATAGCGCAGCGGGCCAGGCAACCGGACTATAATGCTTTAACACTTTCACTTAGCCATAGGTGTTTGACAATGAGACTCTTTAGGTAGCTCCTTGGTGGCAACTGCGCTCGTCCGAATTCGGGGCGCGTATGTGCCTGACCGGGAAGCGGCCCTTCGTTAAAGCGGAGGAATCCGATAGATTCCGATAGGTCATCGAGTGGCTGACCAGTCTCACACTACATCATGACAGTCAGTTTTCGGCTTTCTCTACTGAGGTGCTCGCCCGGCCGAACCGGGGGCACAATCGCAGTAGTTCTCCTGGTGCTACCTTAGCCGATAGAGCGGAACGTAAGGTAGCCGAACTCAGGAGCCGGGCAACCCAGCATTTGACCAAAGACATGATTCGGAGTTGATGCATATAATGCCAAAACTCGCGACGCCGAACACTCCCTAAGGTGTTCGGTCTTTATGAGTGCGGGCGAAACAACACTCTTTATTAAAAAAACCCTAGTGTCCAGGTACGTGCAAAAATTCTGACGTGGCCACATGCCAAGACGCCAGCCTCCTCCTTGGTTATATCAGAAAGAAAAAACCAGGGGATGTGTAGCAACAAGAGACAATAAAAAAGGTTTATGCAGGGTCTTAATCTAAAAAGAATCCTTTAGGATGGGTCCCTACTGCACGTCTGCGCCTGTGTCTCCGTTGTGCCGTATCCTGGACGGGCGCCGCACGATGTTCATCTGTAAAAGAGAGGAACTGAGTTGAAAACGGGTCGTGCCGAAAAGGTTTAAAATAAGCAAAGTATAAAGTAAGATATATAAGTTTGAGCTTTACTGTCTCTTATTGTATATGTGTGGAGCCCCTAGTGCGGGGGTATATGGCTTCTAGGCCTGCATCAATGATGATTTTGCACCGAACTCGTCTATCCGCGTTCATGGTCTTGAATGACCTATTTCGAAGTTTTTTGGCCAGTGAGGCCGTTTTGCTGTGGGGCTGTCAAAGAGGCCGCACAGTCCTCCGCTCGGGGAGGCGCACTTTAGTGCTTCCCCTTCAAAGAGATGATGCCTCGTGGACCGGGCATCTTAAGCGTAAGAGATGCATAATGTGGTATTGCGTTAAAGCGAGCGAAAGCTTCGCGTCCCAGTGGTGCTTGATAGCGACTTGAGAACGAGACGATATGGAAGGTCAGCTTTTCACGGTGGAGGTTATCGGCATAGCCGAATGTGACTGTGAGCCGGAGAAAACCCGTACAATGGGTGTCCGGACCAGGTATTACCCCTTGAAAGGAGGTTTTGCTGCGGTGGATTCTTGCTGGGTTTATCCCCATGTGCTGGATTGTATCCTGATATATCAGGTTTAGTCCACTGCCGCCGTCCATAAGGACATTTGAAAACTGGAGTCCGTCAATTATTGGATCGAGTATCAAAGTAGTCCAGCCTACATTCTTGATATTCCTAGAATAATCTAGCTGATCGAAGATGATCAGTTTTGACAACCAGTGGCAGGACCCTTTGGGCCGTGTGGTGGGTATCTTTACGGGCGCCGCACGTTTTGTTATGTGAAGTGAGTTCACTGTTTTTACTTCTTGTGGGAAGTTCTTTTGTTTCTTGGTGCTCTACTTTTGGGGTTCGTCCTCGTCTTCGCTTGGTGTGTCGAGCCCCTTGTGTTTGGCATTGAGTCTGCCGGATTGTTTGAAAACCCAACAGTCTCTGTGGGTATGGTTGGCAGGCTTCCCGGGAGTACTGTGTATCTGACATATCCTGTCCAGGATTTTATTCAGGTTGGATGGATCGTCCCTGTTATCCTGGGGGGGCGATTTTTCCTGATTTTGTCGTGAGCCTTTGAATCCGGCATTGACTGCCGTGCTCTTCGGACTTTTGTCCTTAGTCCAGCGACGGTCCTTGTTGCGTCGCGGTTTTCCATTTCCATCCCTAGTTTCGGATGTACTTGGGTTGCTGGGGCTGCACCTTGCCAACCAGCTGTCCTCCCCTGCACAAAAGCGGGTCATGAGGCTTGTTAGTGCGGCCATTGTTCTTGGCTTTTCTTGGCCGAGGTGTCTGGCGAGCCATTCGTCTTGGACGTTATGCCTGAAAGCTGCTAAGGCTTCAGCGTCCGGACAGTCGACTATCTGATTCTTTTTAGTGAGGAATCTATTCCAGAACTGTCGAGCTGATTCTCCGGGTTGTTGAGTTATGTGGCTTAAGTCGTCGGCATCCGGCGGTCGCACGTAAGTGCCCTGGAAGTTGTCGAGGAATGCGGCTTCCAGGTCCTCCCAAGAACCGACTGAGTCTGCTAGCAAGCTGTTAAGCCAATGCCGGGCCGGTCCTTTAAGTTTGAGCGGGAGGTATTTGATGGCGTGTAGATCATCGCCACGTGCCATGTGGATGTGAAGGAGATAATCCTTGATCCATACCGCCGGATCTGTTGTGCCATCATATGATTCGATGTTTACGGGTTTGAAACCCTCTGGGATTTTATGATCCATTACTTCATTCATGAAGCATAGCGGGTGTGCGGCGCCTCTGTACTGGGCTATATCACGACGCAGCCCGGAAGGGCTATGTCTGTTTTGTTCGGCCCGGCCGGATTTGTTGTATCCGGAGTGAAGATCATTGTCACATGCCGTAGGGCGCCTGCGCGATCCGTAGATCGATCTTGTTTGTCTTGCCTTATCCTCCAGTATGTCTCACAGGTCGAGCGCATTTTCCCGTGCCTTAGTTGAGCGGCATCGGGGCATGGCTTGGGTGGAGGGCCGAGAGGCCTCTCTATCGTGGCCGCGAGGTGGCCGGTCTGTCATGTCATGCGCTGGTGATGTAGGTGCTTCCTCCTCTGATCGGGGTAGCGGCCTGCGATTTGGGTAACTCTTGGAGGGGCGTTCGAGTTCGTACTCTTCGACCACAAGGACTTTAGTCCATCTGTCAGCTAGCAAATCTTGGGTAGCTCTGAGCTGTTGCTGCTTTTTCTTCAGGCTGCTTGCTGTGGCTAAAAGCCTGCGTTTAAAACGCTCTTGTTCGGCAGGGTCTGATGGTATGACGAATTCGTCGTCATCGAGGCTTGCCTCGTCTTCGGAGGGAGGCGTATAGTTATCATCCTCGACCTCTCGGTCTGCCGCTCTCTTATGAGGGCTGGCTTCTCCATCTTCCTGTGCTGAATCTTGCTCAGGTGGGTGTTCTTCGGCGCTATCCGGGGTAGTATTATCTCCCGCGCCGAAATCACCGTTTTTGCTTTGGCGGGATTTAGAGCGGCTCCGCTGACGCCGGCGCTTTGGCTGTTTCTTGGGGCCGTCGTCCACCACTATTTCGTCGCCATCTCCATCTTTTGGAGTATCCACCATATATATGTCATATGATGAGGTGGCCTTCTAGCGCCCTACAGGTGCTGGTTCTTGTTCGTCTCCTACATCGTTGTCCATGCCGTCGATGTCTTCGGAGCTGAAGTCAAGCATGTCAGTTAGATCATCGACAGTGGCTACAAAGTGGGTGATGGGTGGGCTTTGAATTTCCTCATCGTCCGTATTCCACCCTCGCTGACCGTAGTCCAGCCAGGGCTCTCCTGATAAAGAGAGAGACTTAAGAGAATTCAGGATGTCGCCAAAAGGCGAATGCTGAAAGATGTCTGCGACGGTGAACTGCATTATCGGCGCCCAATCGGATTCGATTGGCAGGGGCGCGGGGGGTTCGGAGTCCGGGAAGGAGTCCGGATCCTCGGAGTCACGGGTAGTGCAGAGTGCAGGGCTAGCGTTCGGCTCAATCGCCTCTGAGATCGCAGCCCCTGAGGCAGCGTCCAACCGCTGATCCTCGATCGGCGCAGTAGGCTCCGAATCAATGGTCGAAACCGATGCGTGTGCGGCCTCCAAGGCGCTGTTCGGCGGCAGAGCTATATCATGCCCATCGAGACAGTGCGGCGCGCTTGGCTGTGGCTCGAATCCGTCGAAGATCAAGTCTCCGCGGATGTCAGCCATGTAGTTTAGGCTTCCAAACCTGACCTGATGGCCAGGGGCATAGCTTTCGATCTTCTCGAGGTGGCCGAGCGAATTGGCCTGCAGAGCGAAGCCGCCGAAGACGAAGATCTATCCGGGGAGGAAAGTCTCACCCTGGACCGTATCATTGTTGATGATCAAAGGAGCCATCGGGCCTAAAGGCGACGACATAGAGGAACTCTCAATGAAAGCACCAATGTCGGTGTCAAAACCGGCGGATCTCGGGTAGGGGGTCCCGAACTGTGCGTCTAGGCCGGATGGTAACAGGAGGCAGGGAACACTTTGTTTTACCCAGGTGCGGGCCCTCTCGATGGAGGTAATACCCTACTCCTTCTTGATTAATATTGATGATATGGGTAGTACAAGAGTAGATCTACCACGAGATCAAGGAGGCTAAACCCTAGAAGCTAGCCTATGGTATGATTGTTGTGTATGGAGTTGATTGCCTACGGACTACAACCCTCCGGTTTATATAGACACCGGATAGGGTTAGGGTTACATAGAGTCGGTTACAATGGTAGGAGATCTTGAATATCCGCATTGCCAAGCTTGCCTTCCACGCCAAGGAAAGTCCCATCCGGACACGGGACGAAGTCTTCAATCTTGTATCTTCATAGTCCAGGAGTCCGGCTGAAGGTATAGTCCGGCTACCCGAACACCCCCTAATCCAGGACTCCCTCAGGTCCTCTTCCTGGGAATCCAAGGTGGCTTGATGCTGGTTCCAGGCGGCCTCGGCCGCGGCATCCAAGTTCGCCGCCTTTTCCTGGGCCTTCTCGATGTCGGCCATCCTCATGGTGAGCTCCACATCGCGCTCGGCCAATTTCTCCTGAAAGGCCCTCTGCTCCTCGCGAGCCTGGTGGAACCAGGTCTGTGTCTCGGGAACGCGCGCCTTGAAGTCCACCTCCGCGTTGTCCACCATTGCCATCCTGGACTTGACCTTGTCCAGGCGAGCACGGTAGACCACTTGGAGCTTCCGGAAATTGGCCCCCATGGCACGGAAGAGCTGCTCTTCTGGAGAACCATTGCCGCCAATGCCGGCTCATCAACCACCTCGAGCCCGGTGGCGGCAAGCACCTCGCCGTCGAAAACTTCCCCTTCGGCAGGCGCCCGGCTTGACGCCCCTGGGAGGTGGATGAAGAGATCGTCGCCCACCTTCAGATACCTGCCGAGGCCCGAGGTTGAGGAGGAGGGAGGCTGGTCACCCACCACCTTTTCCTCGGCAGAGGCCTTGCCAGCCTCACCGGCAGGTCCACCGCTGGCGTCCCCGGCAGAAGCCTTGCCGGTCGCCTTGGCTGCCCCCGCTGCGGTGTCCTCGGCAGCATCCTTGGCGGCCTCCTCAGCAATGTTCCCAGCAGCGGTATCCACGTCCTCCATACCTGTTGAAGGAGGGCCTGGACAGCAACGGGAGCAATGAAGCCAAGAAAAGAGTAAGGAAAAAACAGAGACGAAGGACAGGCAACTCACCAGTGCCGGGCTGTGAAGCAGAAGTCCCCTCTCTGCCAGCATTCGGCGCCATGGAAGAGCCACCAGCGCCCAAGTTCCCCTCTTCCTCCATGGGTGTAGGCACCGTGCCTGATGCCCTTGCCGGGGACGCCCCCCGCGGCGGCGTAGTCGATGGGGATGGTGTGTTAGGAGTAGCCCTCTGTGGCTCCTCCTGCTGCCGCTCCCCTCCTGCAAACCCGGCAAGGTCAGCATCATAGCATCGAGCACCTACCACATGTCGAGTAAGAAGAGGGTGACGAACTTACGCTAGGGGCTGCGCTGGGGGCTGCTGTCTGGGCGGCTCAGCACCACCAGTGGTGTCTATGAAGCCCCAGCCAGGGGCTGGCTGCTCGCCGAGGTCCACACCCTCTTCACCCTCTGGGCCAACGTCTCTGTCTCCCTACGAAAGCAAAAATGGATCAAGACAAGCGACCCAATTCAAGGAAATGGAAATGACAGTAAGGAACGGAGAACTTACTCATCATCCGTCTCCTCCTCTTCCACCAGCTTCCTTTTCCTCTCCGGGCGGAGAGGCCCGAGATCAAAAGGGAGCTCCTCATCATCATCCGAGTCGACGCCTGCCGGAGGAGGCGAAGGAGGCGGCGGGGTTTGTGCGCGCCCGGATGAGGAAGGGGCTGTTGTCTTCTTCTTCTCAGCGGCCTTCGTCAGCCTCTTGGCTGCCGTGGCCCTCATGTGGCGCCAGACCCCCCCCCCCCAGGGTCAATTGAGGCCGCGCAGCCCTGCCGGGCCGAACCAGCTCGCCAGAGCCAGACCGCCGCAGGACTCGCCCTCTTCCCCTGGCTGGCATCGAGCCCGCTGCCCCGTCCTCCTCCGACGACTCGTCGGCCGCGTCCTCGACAAGCGGAGCTCCGGTGTCGGTGCTGCTGGCCTCCCCAGAGGCCGCCGCCCACCGGGTGAGCTCCTCTTCCTCCGCCGTCATTGCGGCCTTGTCCTCCACGCCTCCGGCGCTGCCGGCCTCCACGGCAAGTTGTGCCTCCCTCGCCCTAGTGGCGATGTAGTCCAGCTCTGCCTGGGTGGTGTCCATGATAAGCCACCGCTCGGCGTCGGCATTGACGTACACCTTGATTAGGGTGTCAAAGAATTGCAGCACATCCCCGACCTTTGGCTCCTTCCAGCTCGGGACAGGGCCGTGCGCATTACAGTTCGGCATCATGGCGATGATCTCGGACCGACGCGAATTGTTGCACAACGGGACCACCCCCGCTGGCAGCTTGAAAAAAGGCCCCTTGAGAGCCTTGCCGACCTTTGCGGCAGCCCTCGCGCCTTGCCGGTCCGCTCGACCTCGCCATCGTGACACACATCAAGCTGGAAAAGCCGCTGGCAGAAGTGGGCATGTGCCAGCACTGTGAAGTTGTGATCGAGGTCGGGGCGGAGTCGCATAATGTCAGTCGGGTTCGTAAAGAGCCAAGCTGGCCTCCCCTTGCGGTGCAACGGGGCGATCCGGCGGCGAATGAAGTCCGCCCCGATCATCTCAAGGATGAGTCCGGCCTGGGTGAGCTGGAGAATCCTGGTGGTGGATACGGTCAGCCTCTCATCGGCGGCGTTGACATCGCTCCTATAGCTGCCGCGGACCGGCGGCACTCGGCGGACCTTGCAGAATTCCGACGGGTTTTCATCTTCAATCCAGCACCACCGGCCACGCCATTCCTCCCACCTCTCCTTCGTGGCACCGTCGGGGTACGCCTCCTTGGATCTTGAGATCCAGGTGACACAACCGGAGATGGCTCCTCCCGGCTAGATTCGAGGGAAGAAGTAATGGCGGAAGAGCACCGTGTTGGGCTGCACCCCGGCAAAGCCTTCGCAAAGATGCGCGAATAAAGCCATGCACGCCACCGCATTCAGAGTAAAATTCAAGAGGCGAAAGCCGAAGGTGCGCATAACATCGCAGAAGAAATCGGAGAAAGGAGGGCATAACCCGCAAGAGAAGTAATCAACGAAGAAGCGGTACCGATTTGGGGCAGGGTCAGCGCAAGCGGCAGGAATGACGCGCGTCGCCGGGTGTCCAGAATCCTCTCCCCCCGTCTTCACTCCCCATAGGGGCTTGAAGGAGGCCCGGAGCTCTTGAAGATCAACCGTCGAGGAGCAGAAGAAGGCGGACTTTGTCCGGTCCCCCGACAACGCGCTCGCCGGCGGCTCCACCGCCCCGACGCCCTTAGCCACCCCCTTGCCCTTGTGGAATTTGGGAGCCATGGCGACCAAGAAGTTCAGAGGGCTGAGGAAGGGGGATGGCGAAGCAATGACGGCGGGCGACGGCGGGCGACGGCGGAAGCTTCGGAAGGAAGGAAGATAGGAAACGGCGGCTCTGAGATTGGAAAAGGCACAAGGGAAGAGGAGAAAGTGAGCAGCGCGCCCACGGTTATTCCTTCTTATGGGGGGAAAACGCGGGCCGCCTCCTTTCACATTAACTGAGATGTGACGCATGCCCGCGGGAAGCAACCCCACGCATGCCGCCCATGTCACACACGCCTCCCCACGCCATGCCACGCGCGGGAAGCATGGGAAGCGCAGCGCGCGAAGCATCTTACCGCGGTAAAAACCGCCCCGCCTGCCCGCGCACCGTTTTTGGGCCTAGCCCAACGACGCGATTGCGCTTACGTGTAGCTCAGGCCCGGGGGCTCCTGTCGGTGTACAAAAAGAGGGGTACACTTTTTATACCCCTATAACTGTGCACGGGCGGTCTGAGCCATGGACATCACCACACTGAGCAAGGCAAGGGAGGTGAGCCAAGGTAAGGCCGAAGCTCAGGAGAAGCAGAACGACGCCAAGACCAAGACCACAGAGAGCAAAGGGGACGAAGCGGACCCCCCCCCCCCCGGGAAGATCCTTGCCGGGAGGCGGTTTTAGCAAACCAGGCAAGACCCTTGCCGTGGTAGCTCGCCCCATGCCTAGGGAGTGAGTCACCCTTGAGTCCACTGCCCCCATGGGGCAAGGATTCGGGAGATATCCCCGTGGTGGCATGCAGATCTTTGTGAAGGCATTCAAGATCAGATACACCCTTTAGAAGATGATGATCCTTGGCGGGATCCCAGCCAAGGAAGACCACAAGGCGCCCGGCAAGAGCCTTGCCGGGGATGACAGCAGGCGCCACGGCAAGACCCTTGCCAGGGCCCCGGCAAGGCCCTTGCCGAGAACACCCATAGGGCCACCATCAGGCCCACGCCAGTCAAACCTCCACCACCGTTTACATGCAGCTGCCGACCCAACCAGCTGGGCAGGCACCTGCGGGCAGCATGCAGATCTTTGTGGAGACCTACCACTGCGCCACCTCAGCTGCCTGCCTGCCTACATGGCACCGCGGGCGCCGCTGGCCAGTGTGCGTGTCAACACGAGAGGGAGCGGCGACGGACGAGACAGGGCTCTCCCCCATCCCCGATAAAGCAAGGACACCTGGGCAAGACGCATTAAATGCACCTTGTCATGTAATGCGAGGGATAACCTCGCATAACTGTTCCCTTTCCACCTCCTGTGTGCCACTGTGGCTACCCCTTTCCCTATAAAAGGAGGCCCGAGGCGACCAGGAGAAGGATTCGGCTTTTTGGAGCTCCTCACGCCCCATAGCTAGCTCAAGAGCACAGATATACAATCCACCAAAGCAGGAGTAGGGTTTTACGCATCCTTGCGGCCCGAACCTGGATAAACGAACCGTGTGCTACCTGTTAGATCCGCTCTTCTCACGACACCGCGCCCCGCACCGTAGTAGGGATTCTTGTGATCCCATAGGTGTTGTTCATCACCGACAAAGACCAGCATGACAACTGAGTTTGAGTAGGAATGAAGATGGCGCGCAGAGCGTCCTGGGTGATTATAAAACTTGTCAAAGTGGCGGATTGAATGCGCTTGTTGAAGTGAACAATCTGACTGGTGATGAAGTACTCGACCACTCAGGAGAGTGTCATTCCAAATGAGATGCAGTCCCCGAGCGTACTACAGGCTACGACAATGGACATGTCGGAATACGAGAAATATAGTTTGGAATGGATGATTTGCAATTCATCGAGTCGGACTCGGGTAAAGATGAGGAGAATCTTCCGAGTGATGCTCGAAAGAGGCAAACTCGCAAAGGAGTGAAGTCTGAAGTTTGATTATAAAAGGGACATATATGTCTCATGCCTGACGAGGTCTATATTATTGATACGATGAAGATGATTCCGCAGAGGGGTTGACCGGATGTGTTTGAAGTCAACAGAGCGACAAGGTCGGTGTTGTGGTGCGCTAGGACCGGTATGGTGACCAAGTCTGAGCAGCAATGAAGTTGGCGCATAGGCCGTCGAGTGATTGTGTAACTTGTGTAAAAAATGGCACAAGCCAATGAAATAATTTCTCGAGGAAATTTGATGTGTGCTGAAATGATTTGTGTGAATAACACCCATAGACACCCGCTGGGAGTGCAAGGGGCTTGCTGGTTAACCAGCAAGAGTTTGAAAGAGCGAAGGATCCATTCGAACTTGTCGAAGCGACGGATCCGATTGAAATCATTGGAATAATGACTCAAATAAAACGGAAGTGCAGTGTTTCAACTAAGTTGCAGCCCAGGAGGACCGATGCAAACTCGAAATGAAGAACGACACATGGTGTTCGTGAATGATGTATGCGAAAAAATGGAAGTTGGACTCAGGAGTCACATAACCAGTACTAAGCAAGTATGTGAAAATAAGTAGTCGGGCGTAGAGGTACACTCGGTGGCGTGGCCTCCGAGTGAACGTGATGTGTGAATTACAGGACACTCGGGAAGACGGAAATAACAGAATGTAAAATGACTTAGCTGTCTAAAGGCGCACGAGTGGCCGAGTGGTGATGAGGCGATGGTGACAGTCGACCTTCGTCTCGGTGTCCTTGCGGATAGGGATGGAGCACACATTATACTTGTGATGCAGCTCCTTGAGTTAGAGGTTTGCTCTTGTCTTAGTCGGATTTTGGCTACTTAGGCAAGTCCTTGGACTGCAGCTAAGCCTCCGAGTGGGAGGCTTGCTCTCCACTCGGTAGGATTTCAAACACTTTGGCGAGTACTGGACTGCAGCTAAGCCCCCGAGTGGGAGGTTTGCTCTCCAGTCGGTAGGATTTTTTTCAATTAGGCGAGTACTGGACTGCAGCTAAGCCCCCGAGTGGGAGGTTTGCTCTCCACTCGGTAGGATTTTTTCAAACTTAGGCGAGTACTGGACTGCAGCTAAGCCCCCGAGTGGGAGGTTTGCTCTCCACTCAGTAGGATTTTTTCAAACTTAGGCGAGTACTGGACTGCAGCTAAGCCCCCGAGTGGGAGGTTTGCTCTCCACTCGGTAGGATTTTTTCAAACTTAGGCGAGTACTGGACTGCAGCTAAGCCCCCGAGTGGGAGGTTTGCTCTCCACTCGGTAGGATTTTTTGAACTTAGGCGAAACAGATTCGCAGCTAAGCCCCCGAGTGAGAGGCCGACTCATCACTCGGTAGGATTTCTTGAACTTAGGCAAAAAAGATTCGCAGCTAAGTCATCCACTGGGGGATGCCTAGTGGTGATGAGGTGACCAACCGAGTGGCGACGCGCGGGGCGGCTAAATGGTGATGAGGTGACCAACCGATGGCGACGCGCGGGGCAGCCGAATGGTGATGAGGTGACCAACCGAGTGGCGACGCGCGGGGCGGCCGAGTGGTGATGAGGTGACCGATCGATGGCGACGTGCGGGGCGGCCGAATGGTTATGAGGTGACCAACCGAGTGGCGACGCGCGGGGCGGCCGAGTGGTGATGAGGTTACCAACCGATGGCGACGCGCGGGGAGGCCAAGTGGTTATGAGGTGACCAACCGAGTGGCGACGCGCGGAGCGGCCGAGTGGTGATGAGGTGACCAACCGATGGCGACATGCCAGGCAGCCAAGTGGTTATGAGGTGACCAACCGATGGCGACGCACGGAGTGGCCAAGTGGTTATGAGGTGACCAACCGATGGCGGCGAGCGGGACGGTCGAATGGTGATGAGATAACCAACCGAGTGGCGATGCGCGGAGCGGATGAGTGACAGCAGACCTTCTGAGTGGATGTTGACCGGAGTGAATGCCGTTTGTGTAAATCCTCTGACCAAGTGAGCGGCCGAGTAAACCCGTCTGAGTGAACGCTGTCTAGAAGCTGATCAGAGGGAGGCATCGCCATATGCGGGGAAATGGCCGGACTCGACGCCTGTGTCGCATCGGATCTGCGATCCGAATGCACAAGCCACCGTCGAGCCTCCGACCGGACGAAAGTTGCTGCAGGGTAATGAAGACGTGTCCAGCTGAGCAACATCGCGCGGGGCGGCCGACTCGGGTAATTTGAAGTGTCTGCATGTCACTGTGCAGAACTTTCGCGTGCGTGTGGGCAGGGCCAGCCTTCGCCTCCGTCGCGAGAGCCTGCTGCCGAGCAGTTGATGATGCCGGAGGAGCTGATAATGCCGCGATAGAGAATTGACGGCGGATAGAGGAGCAGTTGCGTGCGTGCGGTGTGTCGGCCTGTAGATGCAGAGCAGCAGAGGGAGGGATCGCCGAACATCTACACCGCCCTCGACTAGCGTCTGCCATGCAGATGCCGGTGTCGGGTCATTGATGCCGAAGGGTGGAGTTGTTGTTCGATGGTCGTCACGCCGGAGGAGGTCGTGTGTGAATCACCATCGCGCACCAGTAACCCATCCAAATGAATGTTGTGCATGTCCGAGTGGTGCGCCTTGTTCCATCCGAGTGCGTGAGAGACGTGAGACTAGTTGCTAAGCAATCGATGCCAGCGGGAGGAGGTGCCATGCGCGGGGGTACGACGATGTTCTAGTAGACGACGACACAACATACGTCACCGGTGACCGTGCATGCATGCTTGACGAAGGTGTTGTGCGCGTGGTCGGAGACAATGATGGGACGAGTGACCCTGCAAGTTAGTCGCAAGTATAGCTACGAATCTTTTTTGCTGGATTCCAACGCCCCTGCAAGTTAGCAAGCTAGCAAGCACATCCACGAAATTAATGGTCGGTCCATTGCACATGCATGCATGCAGCAATTACTGGCACGGACATAACGGAAGTTTTGGCTGCAGTAATTAGGAAACAGTTGCCGGAAATACTCACCTGATGAGCCGCTTAATGAGGCGATTACCTTAGCGAAACCGTCATCCCTCGTTCTCTGTTTCCCTCTTTCCTGCATACAATTAATTGATTAAGGAAACAACCCACGTTATGCATGCACTTACCAGGCATTGATTCCTTTAATTCTGAGACCATTGGTTGCGGATCGAGGCCGTTTCATAGGCCGTCGCCGCAGCGGACCCCCGCCACTGAGACCGTCGCCGGCGACCGGCGCCGGAGGAAGGAGCACTGCGCGCCTACGCCGCGTCAGGCCTGCGCCTCCACTGCGGAGGTCACCATCGAGCAGCCACGAACATGAGGCCGAAGTCGACGACGAGGCGAACGGCACCGGCGGCCGTGCGTGACGACGACGCCGGCGGTCATGCGTGACAACGACGCCAGCGGTCATGCGTGACGACGATGAGGCGGACCATGCGGGTGGCCGTGTGTGGAGGCGCAATAGGTGGTGCCGACGTTGGATACGACGATGAAGTGATCGGTGCCGATGGCCATGCGTGGAGGCGCAGTCGGTTTCCGGCTTTCACGCCATCGTTGCTACTATTGGCGATGTCCAGAACGACGATTCAGGTGGTCAGCTCACGCAGACGCGAGGCAAGTCAACCTGAAGGTGGACAGTTCTCCTTGTATGTGCTTGGATTGATGTATGTTTCCTCTGTTTGCCATGTTTTGCTCGTTGTGAAGTTGAACAGTACAAAAACATGTTAATACGTGAAGATGAAACTAGTGGTTGAAGAAATAACCATCTGCATCATGGCTTGATAGACACCATGCCCCACGGCGGGCGCCAACTGTCGTGGGAACGATTCCGACAATAATAAGGTATAGGGTAACGGAGCATGATCTATCGAGATGCATATGGGTGACACATGGTTTTAGCGAGTTCGGGCCTCCCACAGTGGAGATAACAGCCCTACGTCTCGTGCTCCGGAGAGGCTTTGTTTTATCTGAGTATGTTTCCGGAGATTACAATATGTGTTTGAGAGCGAGAGGGGAGAGCGGGTCTCCATGCCTGAGCTATGTCCTGAGACTAATGGTTAGAAAGAGAGAGAGGTGGAAGAAAAAAGCCCCCTCGTCTAGTGGTGGGGGTGGCTTATATAGAGTGCGCCACCCCCTCACCTCCTATGTTACAAAGTGGGGCATGAATGCCATAATACCAGCCCACTACCAAGCCCTCACTATGAGAATGATGCCGACTGCTTTGCTGTCTGCTGTTCTTCATATATCTAAGTGAGTCATACGGTCGAGTGGTGAACTGTCATCCGAGTGCATGGTATGCTGCTTGGTCGAGTGGATAGTATGCTGCTTGTCCGAGTGGATAGTATGCATGTATAAAATTTATCTGGATCCACATGTTGTGTGGACCCCATGCTTTATGATATTTCGACCATTCGTGGGACTACCTATTATGTGTATCCCCAACAACGTGTGAATCCTAAAATGAAAGAAGTGGTAAGAAAAGAAATACTAAAGCTTCTGGAGGCAGGTATAATTTATCCCGTTGCTGATAGTCAGTGGGTAAGTCTTGTTCATTGTGTCCCTAAAAAGGGATGTATTACTGTTGTTCCTAATGATAAAGATGAATTGATTCCATAAAGAATTATTACAGGTTATAGGATGGTAATTATTACAAATTAAATAAGGCTACTAAGAAAGATCATTACCCCTTACCTTTTATCGATCAAATGCTAGAAAGATTATGCAAACATACATATTACTGCTTTCTAGATGGTAATTCTGGTTTCTCTCAAATACCTGTGTCGGCTAAAGATCAATCAAAGACTACTTCTACATGCCCTTTTGGTACTTTTGCTTATAGACGTATGCCTTTTGGTTTATGTAATGCACCTGCTACCTTTCAAAGATGCATGATGGCTACATTCTCTGACTTTTTTGAAAAGATTTGTGAGGTTTTCATGGATGACTTTTCCGTCTATGGATCTTCTTTTGATGATTGCTTGAGCAATCTTGATCGAGTTTTGAAGAGATGTGAAGAAACTAATCTTGTCTTGAATTGGGAAAAGTGCCACTTTATGGTTAATGAAGGTATTGCCTTGGGGAATAAAGTTTCTGAAAGAGGTATTGAAGTTGATAAAGCCAAGGTTGATGTTATTGAAAAGATGTCATGTCCAAAGGACATCAAAGGTATAAGAAGTTTCCTTGGTCATGCCAGATTTTATAGGAGGTTCGTTAAGGACTTCTTAAAAATTTCTCGGCCTCTGACTAATTTATTACAAAAAGATATACCATTTGTCTTTGATGATGATTGTGTAGAAGCATTTGAAATACTTAAGAAAGCATTAGTCTCTGCACCTATTGTTCAGCCACCTGATTGGAATTTACCCTTTGAAATTATGTGTGATGCTAGCGATTATGCTGTAGGTGTTGTTCTAGGGCAAAGAGTTGATAAGAAATTAAATGTTATCCATTATGCTAGTAAGACCCTAGACAATGCTCAAAGAAATTATGCTACTACTAAAAAAGAACTTTTAGCAGTTGTATTTGCTTGTGATAAGTTTAGACCTTATATTGTTGATTCTAAAGTAACTATCCACATTGATCATGCTGCTATTAAATATCTTATGGAGAGGAAAGATGCTAAACCTAGACTTATTAGATGGGTTCTCTTGCTACAAGAATTTGATTTGCATACTGTTGATAGAAAAGGAGCTGAGAACCCCGTTGCAGACAACTTATCTAGGTTAGAGAATGTTCTTGATGACCCACTACCTATTGATGGTAGTTTCCTGATGAGCAATTAAATGTCATAAGTACTTCTCGTAGTACCCCTTGGTATGCTGATTATGCTAATTACATAGTTGCTAAATTTATACCACCTAGCTTCACATGCCAACAAAATAAAAAGTTCTTCTATGATTTTGAGACATTAATTTTGGGATGACCCACATCTTTATAAAGGAGGAGTAGATGGTGTTATTAGACATTGTGTACCCGAGCATGAACAGGAACAGATCCTACGCAAGTGCCACTCCGAAACTTATGGAGGACACCACGCGGGAGATAGAACTGCACATAAGGTATTGTAATCCGGTTTTTATTGGCCTACTCTCTTCAAGGATGCCCATAAGTTTGTCCTATCTTGTGATGAATGTCAAAGAATTGGTAATATTAGTAGACGTCAAGAAATGCCTATGAATTATTCACTTGTTATTGAACCGTTTGATGTTTGGGGCTTTGATTATATGGGACCTTTTCCTGCCTCTAATGGATATACACATATTTTAGTTATTGTTGATTACGTTACTAAGTGGGTAGAAGCTATTCCAACTAGTAGTGCTGATCATAACACTTCTATTAAAATGCTTAAAGAAGTTGTTTTTCCGAGGTTTGGAGTCCCTAGATATTTATTGACTGATGGTGGTTCACATTTTATTCATGGTGCTTTCCGTAAAATGCTTGCTAAATATGACGTTAATCATAGAATTGCATCTCCGTATCACCCATAGTCTAGTGGTCAAGTAGAATTGAGTAATAGAGAACTCAAATTAATTTTGCAAAAGACTATCAATAGGTCTAGAAAGAATTGGTCCAAGAAACTTGATGATGCATTATGGGCCTATAGAACTGCATATAAAAATCCTATGGGTATGTCTCCGTATAAAATGGTATATGGAAAAGCATGTCACTTACCTCTCGAACTAGAACATAAGGCATATTGGGCTATTAAAGAGCTCAACTATGATTTTAAACTTGCCGGTGAAAAGAGGTTATTTGATATTAGCTCACTTGACGAATGGAGAACCCAAGCATATGAAAATGCCAAGTTGTTTAAAGAAAAGGTTAAAAGATGGCATGACAAAAGGATACAAAAGTGTGAGTTTAATGTAGGTGATTATTGTCAGTGCATCTAGTGCCACCCCTAGTTGGTTTTGGAGTATTGACGACAAACCTAGTTGAGGGACTAATGTGTTTGTGAGAATTGCAGGATAACACAGGTAGAAGTCCCTCATGATTCGGTTTTACTACCAGAGATGACCCCTAAAAATGTATGAAGACATTGAAGTCAAAGGTGGTATATGAAGATATTCACATTGAAGACTATGACAAGAGAAGACACGATATGAAGCCTATGGAGCTCGAAGACTTAGATCTTTCGTAGTTCTTTTTCTTTTGTGTTGAGTCATAGGAACCACCGTACTGTTAAGTGGGGTCCAAGAGAACCAGTCAGAATGACTGAAGTGATGCCTAAACCAAAAACCTATGTCTTTGAGTGAAGACTATGAGAGCGAATCTTGTCCAGAGTCGGACAAGTCAGCTTTGCTTGTAGCCCAAGTAAAGTTGTCGTGTGAGTTTGAAATCTGACCGTTGGAACACGTGTCAGTTCCTTAGTGACCCAGGGTCATTTCGGACAAATCAGGTCGGGTTGCCAAGTGGCTATAAATAGCCTACCCCCTACAACCATAAATGGTTGGCTGCTCAGATTGAAAGTACGGCTTTTGCCGTTTGAGAGCAACCCACCTCGAAGCCTTTGAGAGAGAATTCCTTGCGAGGATAAAAGCCCTAACCACCAGAGCCAGAGAGAATTGGGCATCACTTAAGTCTTCTTGTCTGTGTGATCTGAAGACCTATTACACTTGAGGACTGTGCATCCTCCAGCCGGTTAGGCGTCGCGTTCTGAGCATCCAAGAGACATTGTGGATTGCCAGTGAACGAAGTCTGTGAAGGTTTGGGAGTCTACCTTGAAGACTTACCAGAGTGATTGGGCGAGGTCTATGTGACCTTAGCTCAAGGAGAATACGGTGAGGACTGGGTGTCCTGAGCTGCGTGTTCAGGATTGTTTGTCCGGGACTGTGTGTCCTAAGGTTTAAATACCTAGCCGCTCCAACCAGACGTACAGTTGTCACGGCAACTGGAACTGGTTCAACAAATCATTGTCTTCAACGAGTCACTGGTTTCATCTTCACTTCACTTTACTTACTGTTCCTCCTTGTGAAGTCACTGTATGTTTGCTCTATCATTTGTCTTCACTGAGTGACTGCGTGTTCTGTTTGGCTTCACAATATCTTCCTACCTGATCCTTACTACCTAGCTGCTATTAGTCTTTGTGCTTTCACTTCATTGAATACTTGACTATGGTTTGCCTAGTGTAGTCTACCTTCCGCTGCATGGTAATAGGTTTAATTTTATTGTTTGTCTTCAAAACTCCCATGTTCTGAAGACTTTCATAAAAATCGCCTATTCACCCCCCCTCTAGTCGATATAACACACTTTCAATTGGTATCAGAGGAAGGTGCTCCCTTGTTCTGTGTGATTCGGTTTAACAACCTGGAGTTTTAGCTATGTCAACTGCAGGGATAATTAAAGTCTCCGCTGCGTGCCCCGTCTTCGATGGAACTGAATATCCCTACTGGAAGAATAAGATGCACATGCATCTTGAAGCAATTGACGTCAACCTATGGTATGTCGTCGAGAACGGCGTTCCCAAGGCTGGAGAAGGTGTCACTGCTGCTGATGTCAAGAAATTCGTTCAACTGGACTCTACTGCCAAGAATATCATCTGTGGTCATCTGACCAAAGGACAATATGGCGGTGTGAGTGCTTTGAAGACATCCAAGCTGGTCTGGGACTGGCTCTCCAAGGTCAATGAAGGCATCTCAACCCAGAGAGATCAGAGAATCAGTGTCCTTCGCAACCTCTTCAATCGCTTCAAGCGAAATGACAATGAGAATGTCCAGCACACATTTGACCGACTCACTGACATCACAAATGAGCTTCAAGCCCTCGGCGCCACTGAGATTACCAAACACAAAATCGTCAAGACGCTGCTGAGATCACTTGATAGTTCGTTTGACATCCTGGCCCTGATGATTCAAGAACGTCCTGATTTCAAGACACTCGATCCGTCTGACATACTTGAGAGGCTCAACACACATGAGTTTCAGCTTTCGGAGAAAAGAGATATCTGCGGTCCAAACTATGGGCGAACTCGTGCCTTGAAGGCAAAAGTTGTCTCCTCATCTGAAGAAGAATCAAACAGGAGTTCTGATGATCCTGAAGACATTGGAAGGGAACTTGCTATGCTTGTCAAGAAGTTCCAAAAATTCACCAAGAAGAAAGGCTTCAGAAAGTCTTCCCGATCAAGTTCAAGGAATGATGAAGCTCCTACTCATGACTACAAGAGGAAAACATGTCACAAGTGCAAGAAACTTGGCCACTTCATCTCTGAGTGTCCATAGTGGGACAATGAGAACAAAAAGAAGAAGAAGAGCAAGGAATATGACTCTGGCGACAAGAAAAGAAGAAGAAATACTCAAAGTCTTCTTCCAAGTCTTCCTCAAAGTCTTCATCACACAAGAAGAGCTCATCTGGCAAGACACGTGCGTTTGTTGGCAAGGAAATGGATTCAGAGGAGGAGTCTGCTTCTGAGGAGGCGGAGGTGGAGTCTGAGGAGGAATCCGACTCAGGCGTCGCAAGTCTGGCTACAGCATACGTTGCCAAGTCCATCTTCAACACTGAAGACAATGACTTCATCACCGACACCGATGCAAATGACAAGGACTACTCCGCTTCTACCTACTGCTTCATGGCACGCGGTGCCAAGGTAAACACACGCACTACTCACTATCAAACATCTAGTGACGATGACTCTGATTGTGGTTCAAAACCTAGCTACAAAACACTTGCTAAAATTGCAACTGAACAACAGAAAGCTATGGAACATATTCAAAAACTGTTAGACAGAAGCGATGATCTGTTTGGTGCTGAAATGACTCGATCTGAATCCTTAATTGAAGACATAAAAAATCTTCACGTTAAGTATCAGGAACTTGAAAGTCGTCATGAAACTCTCTCAACAACTCATGAAAAGCTTTCTTATGATTATCTTCAAAGGAAGCAGGATCTTGAGAAATTGAGAGCGGTTCATGAAGATCTTAAAACGGAAAATGAGTCACTTCGCGCCAAACAGATCAGTCCCGCTCAGGAAGGATTTGAACTACCATGTCTTAAATGCCTTGAGCGTGATAATGCTACTTCTATTGCTGAATGTTCTACTGCTACTGTTGCTGCAATATCTTCAACTGTTGATGTGGTAACTAACCCCTCTGCTGAGGATACCACCGCTATTGCTGATGAGAATGCTAGGTTGAAGACATTGCTTGAAACAGGGATGTACAAAAGTCTTAAAGGGCATCAGACACTATGTGATGTCCTGAAAAAGAAGATTCTGAACCGAAACCCTAGGAAAGAGGGTGTAGGGTTCGTAAGGAAAATGAATGCAGATGGCTCTTACTGGAAACCTGAGCAGTACCCCAAAACCATGTGGCTTGTTGCAAAGGAACCTTCAGCAGATCCATCCAATCTATCTGGCTTCACTTGTGCTAACCCCATTATCATTGATGAATCCTTTGATGCAAACTATATACTGTTTAAGAATCAGAATGGTGAAGTATTTGCCAGGTACATTGGTACTAACTACAGGAATGGACCGCCTATGAAGAAGATCTGGGTTCCGAAAAGGTGTCTGGAGAGTCTTCCTGTGAATGTCATCATGACACCTCACGTGAAGAAGACAAACCTCAGACCAAAGGCTTCATACGGTCCAAAGGCTTCATACAGACAGAGGACTCACCTGAGTCGCACTAACGCAAATTTTTTGCAGGGAAATCACACTCAGGCATATGAATATGAGAGTGGTTCATCAAACCGCCATGTTCATAAGACCAAGAACTATTCTGCTTATTCTTATGAGTACTATTGTCCGCCTGCAAGACTGTTTGCTAAGGCTTCAAAGCCAAAATTCTCAGATGCTGCACTTAGACTTATTGCTTCTAAGCCACCCTTGAAGATGTGGGTGGTTAAGAAGGCTTAACTCTCTTTTGCAGGGAAAGGTCTCCAGCAGAAAACCAAAATCGTCTGACGCTATTGCTGGGGACCTTAAACATCTTGTAGGGCGCAAGATCAAATGCCCAAATGGTCTTACTATGTACTTCGTACCTGAATCGCTTGCTACTCTCCCTATTAGTCCTAACCTGGATCTAAGCTTTCATAACCCACTGGTTCGTCAAATGTTTTTGCTTCACAATGCTCTTGGTGAAGCCTATCCCCCTAACTGCACTGTAGGGTACGACACCAGCATCTTCAGAATGGATTATTGACAGTGGGTGTACAAATCACATGACTGGCAAAAGAAGTCTTCTTATGGACTCAACCTTACGTCCATCCGACAAGAGCCACATCACATTTGCTGACACTGGTAAAAGTAAGGTATTGGGTCTAGGTAGAGTTGCAATCTCAAGGGATCAACACAAGGATAAAGTCATGCTTGTTGAATCCCTTGGCTTCAACTTAATGTCTTTCTCAATGCTTTGCGATTTGAACATGATCGTAATGTTTGGAAAATATCGTTGCCTTGTACTAATGGAATCTGACAAGTCTCTAGTGTTTGAAGGGTATCGAAAAGATGATTTATACGTGGTAGATTTCTCAGCAGGGCCACAGCTTGCAGTATGTCTTCTAGCAAAGGCTTCAGAATGCTGGCTCTGGCATCGGAGGATTGGACAGGCTGGCATGAGGAACCTCCACACCCTTGCGAAGAAGAAGCATGTCATAGGCATCGAGGGCGTCAAGTTCAAGAAAGACCACTTATGCGGTGCCTGTGAACAAGGGAAGATGACGAGGGCCAAACATCCCTCGAAGACAATCATGACCACTACTCGACCCTTCGAACTGCTTCACATGGATCTTTTCGGTCCTACTCATTACTCAACTCTAACTACTACTGCTTGCCTCTATGGCTTCGTTATTGTTGATGATTATTCTAGATATACTTGGGTGCACATAATCCTTTACAAGACTGAAGTGCAGGATGTCTTCAGACGCTTCGCCAATCGAGCTATGAACAATTTTGGCGCCGAGATAAAGCACATCAGAAGTGACAATGGCACTGAATTCAAGAACATTGGCCTTGATACATATCTTGATACCTTGGGCATCACACATGAATTCTCAGCCCCGTACACGCCACAGCAGAATGGCGTCGTCGAACGCAAGAACAAAACACTAATTGAGATGGCCAGAACGATGCTAGATGAATACAAAACCCCAAGAAAATTCTGGCCCGAAGCCATTGATACTGCATGCCATACAATCAATCGTGTTTATCTTCACAAGCTACCGAACAAGACATCTTATGAGCTCCTTACTGGCAAGAAGCCAAATGTCAGTTACTTCAGAGTATTTGGCGCAAGGTGCTGGATCAAGGACCCACATCACAGCTCAAAATTTGCACCAAAAGCACATGAGGGTTTTATGCTCGGATATGGAAAGGATTCGCACTCCTACAGAGTCTTCAATATCTTTCATTACAAAGTGGTTGAAACAGTGGATGTGCGGTTCGATGAGACCAACGGTTCACAAAGAGAGCAGCTGCCAAATGTGCTAGATGAAGTTCCATCTAGTGAATCAATCAAGCTAATGGGAACTGGAGAAATTATACCTTCTGAAGCTCATCCTGAAGAAGAACTTATCATTTCAGCACCTGATCAACATGAAGACAATGCTCAGCCTGAAGACATTCCTTCCAACAACGACAATGAACAGCATGAGCAAAGTCTTCGCCCTGTACATCCTCGCGTTACCAATGAAGTGCAGATTGAAAGAATAATTGATAGCATCAATGCACCTGGTCCACTCACTCTTTCAAGGGCAACTCAGCTAGCAAATTTTTGTGGGCACTTCGCATTCGTCTCAATAGCTGAACCCAAGAAAGTTGAAGAAGCCTTCATGGAACCTGAATGGATTCAAGCTATGCAAGAAGAGCTTCAACAGTTTGAGCTGAATAATGTATGGGAACTAGTTAAGCGTCCTGATCCACGGAAGCACAATATAATAGGCACCAAATGGATATACCGCAACAAGCAAGATGAGCATGGTCAAGTTGTCAGAAACAAAGCTCGCCTCGTTGCTCAAGGATATACTCAAGTGGAAGGCATTGACTTCGATGAAACATTTGCTCCTGTGGCTAGACTTGAAGCCATACGCATACTGCTGGCCTATGCAAATCATCATAACATACTTCTATATCAAATGGATGTGAAGAGTGCCTTTCTCAATGGCAAGATTGAAGAAGAAGTGTATGTTGCACAACCACTTAGCTTTGAAAATCCAAAACATCCTGACATGGTATACAAGCTCAACAAGGCACTGTATGGCCTCAAACAAGCCCCTCGGGCCTGGTATGACACACTCAAATACTTCCTAAAGAGCAAAGGCTTCATACCTGGTTCCCTAGATCCCACTCTTTTCACGAAGACATATGATGGTGAACTGTTTGTGTGCCAAATATATGTGGATGACATTATCTTCGGCTGCACCAATCAGAACTACAGTGAAGAGCTTGGATATATGATGCAAGAGTAATATCAGATGTCCATGATGGGGGAGCTGAAGTTCTTCCTTGGTCTTCAAATACGACAACAATGCAATGGCATCTTCATATCTCAAGAGAAGTATCTCAAAGATTGCCTGAAGAAGTTCGGTATGCAAGACTGCAAAGGCTTCACAACACCAATGCCAGCCAAACATCATCTGGGTCCTGACGACAATGGTAAAGAGTTCGATCAAAAGGTATAACGCTCCATGATTGGTACTTTACTTTATCTATGTGCATCTAGGCCAGATATTATGCTTAGTGTTTGCATGTGTGCTCGATTTCAAGCGGCACCAAAGGAGTCGCATCACTTAGCTGTGAAGCGAATTCTTCGATATTTGGCTCACACCCCAACTCTAGGATTGTGGTATCCAAAGGGCTCAGAGTTTGATCTGGTTGGATTCTCGGATGCTGATTATGCTGGTGACAAAGTTGATCGCAAGTCTACATCAGGCACATGTCACTTTCTGGGACGATCACTTGTATGTTGGTCTTCAAAGAAGCAAAACTATATATCTCTCTCCACTGCTGAATCTGAATACATTGCTGCTGGATCTTGCTGCACTCAGCTTCTGTGCATGAAGCAAACACTCAAGGACTATGGCATTCATCTGAAGCAAGTGCCACTTTACTACGACAACAAAAGCGCCATCAAGATTGCTAACAACCCAGTTCAGCACTCGAAGACAAAGCACATTGAAATTCGTCATCACTTTCTTAGAGATCATGTTGTGAAGGAAGACATTGATATCATACACGTCAACACTGAAGAGCAATTGGCAGATATCTTCACCAAGCCCTTGGATGAGAAGAGGTTTTGCAAGTTACGGTGTGAGCTAAATATCCTGGAATCCTCAAATGTCCTGTGATCAGGCACACATCCTAACCCTTATGCATATTGATGACTTAGATGTGCAACACACGAAGTGAAGTATATCTTCAATCAATGAAGACATACATTCTAAGTGTGAATACATTAATGTGGAATTTGACTTCGGAGCGCCACGATAATTGTGCGCCGTGTCTGGGTCTAATACTTCCTATACGGTGGGTAACGCCACCACCAAACATTCTATTTTGAAGTGTTTCACTCATGGCGTTACCTTGCAATGTCTTCACATTTGGTTTGGCCTCGATCTCAACATATTTTCATGATTATCTTCACTATGTTGATTATATATATA
>NC_041388.1:382729226-382736069 GCF_002162155.2 Triticum dicoccoides
TATATATATATATATATATATATATATATATATATATATATATATATATATATATATATATATATATATATATATATATATATATATATATATGCTAGTATTCTATCCTCTACAGCATTCACTTATAGCTATGTCTTCGTGTTGAATCTTTTGAACTAAGTGAATGTGATCGGACCCTAACCTCTCTATGCTTTCTATCTCAAACTCTATCTCTCCAAGTCATATGCATTCTATTGAAACTGTCGAATGTCTTCTCTGCGTCCTTGTCAGCAGAAGATACAGAGACAACCATTAAGTCCGTTTTCAATGCTCATTCCTCCACATGAATTCCAGAGAAGTAGGAACGACCACCCGACAATCCAGGCGTGCGTGGGACGTGGAACAAACCCCAAAATTCCGCATAATGGCCACATGTTCCTCAAATGCGAATCGCCAGGGGCACCTGTGTAATAGCACAGTGCCGCCCTGTGCCTATAAATACACACTCACAGCGGTCATTATCTCTTCTTCCACCCTCGCACGAACCCTAGCGCCACCGCTAGCTCTCGACGACGCCGGCGACGAAGCGCTTCGTTGCCGCAACCTCTCCGACGCCGTCTTCACACCGACCGCGGACATCGTCCTCTCCGCCGTCGCCGTAGGTATCCTCCGTCGCCAAGTTAGGGCACGGAAGATCGAACTGCTCGGCCTTATCTCCCACTTCGTCTAGCAGTTCTCAGTGTGGTAAATAAAACTCCTTTTTTTCAGCACCGTTGATCCTATTGATCTGTCACTTTCTACCACAAGCAGTTTCTGTTCACACAAGCTAGATCTCTCGCATACTGCATCTCATAAACATGCCTAGTATATTCACTTGTGCTTCACAAAGTAGTTAGATTCCTCACTTGTACTGATCTGTGGATTCGTACAAATCTGGAACCAACTTCTTATCTATGAGTGAATGTCTTCGCACGATGAGGTCAATGTCTTCTAAACTGATTTATCTTCAAAATCTTCTGAGAACGCATATGACCTCTTCCCCTTCCCTCGCACCTTAATGCTGTCACAGGTACATGTCTGTGGGAGAATCCTTTGGTTCTCATAGTCTGCATTCATTTGCAGAATTCTTACAGCATCACATAAATTCTCCCGAAGCCAGTTCCTGTTGGTCCAGCAAACGAAAACCTTTGAAGCCTTTGAACATCTTGAAGCCTTTCAAGTTAAAGTTTATGGCTTCAGAGAAAGCAGCAAGGAAGGGTGGCAGAAAGCGTCGTGGTGAGACCTCCAGAGATCTGCCAGATGAACTCTCAAAAATGTACAAGACAGATCCTGAAGAGGATTACAGTCAGCGCAAGACCCGAATCCAATGGATTCGAAGATATTGGGCAGAACAATGGTTCAAATACAGATTTGTGACCTAGGAGTATGCTGAGAAAAATGCCATCAAGAGACCATGGGGAGACATCCTATTCAAGAATCTTCTACCCAGGTCTAGAGATGAAGCCATTGCTCAAGGCTTCTATCCATGCATGATCCGTGGACCACAGCCTGCTGATGCACACTCGTCATCACTGCTATGGTGTCGTGACGACAATCTGTTCAAGCGCAACTTCCAGTTTGCTCAGAACTCAGCAAAGCAGAACAAGAAGACTTTTGGGTTAGACTTCAACCCTGGTCCCTCATCTCCAAGGGCAGATGGCACACGACATGCAGAACCGAATGTCATCGGTCCTTTCGCCAACCTTGAAGGCCTCATCACCTATATCTTGGTTCAAGGGACTGCAGTGAATGAGCCTGCAGCTAACACTAAGTTTGATGACGCGCCTGCAGTGCCGAAGCCAAAGCAGTTGAAGAAGCCAAAAGCTTCAAAGTCGGCCCCTTCACCAAAAATCTCAAGGGCGAAGCCATTGGCAACTGCACCTCCTGAAGACAGTGTGCAGTCTGAAGACTTATCACGCGTCTCAAGGCCCCAGAAGGCCAAGATGCCTCTGTCTCACATTGGCAAAGAGCTAACAGCTGCTGCCATTCTGTGCAACGACGACATTGATCTGTCAAGTGATGAAGATCTTGCAGATGACGCTCTTAAGCAACTCATCAAGAGCAAAGAAGAAGCAGAAATCTTCAATGATCTGCCTCTCTTTGATGTCACCATCATCCACAACTTCATTGACGAGTGGTTTGACACGCCAAACATCAGCTTTGAAGATCTGCAGCTACCCATTGGCCTCAGTGTCGCCTTCCAAGGCGCCATTGCTTCAGAACTTGCTATTGCCCAGCGCATTATTGAGCTGAAGCAGAAGATTGACTATGAAAAGGCTCAGTTCAAGAAGCATATGGCCAAGCTCAGCGTGCAAGAAGTGAAGAACTTCAAGACAATGATGCACGAGCTCAAGGAAGCCTTTGTGAAGAAGCGTGCAGAAGCTCAGGGTTCGCGTGAGCGCATGAAGACTCTGGCTGACAGATGTGTGCAATCCTATAATGAGGCTGAGAAGCGCAAGGCACTTGGACGTCCTGGCATCGACCCCAGGATGGCCGCAAAGAAGAAGAAGAAGCCTGCTATGGCTGAAACTGATGCACCAAGGCAAGAAGCAGTTCCGATTGTCTTCCCAACAAGAATGACTGGCTCGAAGCCAAAGAGCCGGTCAACAGCTTCAGAGCTCAAGAAGACAAGAACTGCTAAGGCTGAAGCCAGGAAGAGGAAACACTCTGAAGACTCTCCTACTACCCCCACCAAGGAAAAGCGAAAGACCAAGAAAGCTCGGGCTGCTCCCACAGAGCCCTTGATAGTTGAACCAATTTCTATGGTTCATCCTGACACAGAACGTCAACTGACAGTTCATGAGCCTGCTTCCATAGAGGCTCCTGAAGCTGAAGACATTCCAGCAGCTGATCCCATCGCTGCTGAAGACATTAGTCATCATGACAATGTAGAAGATGATGCAGTCCTTCCTCAGTTAGAAAACAGCGAACTCATCAGCATTGGTCATCCACTGACGCCAATTGCACATGATGCTTCATGGGCGGATCGCCCACAAGAGGAAGAAGACTATGAGGCCCAGCCCACTCCAACTCCACAGGCATCATCTGCGTTCTGCAGGCTTCGCAAAGGTCCAAGGCCTCAAGTCTCTGCTGAAGACATTCCGGCTGCATCAGCCGCAGAAGAAGAAGTACCACAAGATCCCACTCCCCTGCTCCACCAAGAAGCAGTTCTCCAGGAGAACGTGCCTGTGACCGACCCTCCAGCTAGTCAAGTGGAGGATGAAAATCTTGAGGCTGCCACAACCAACAACGAAGCAAATGTGGAGCCCTCCCCAGCAAAAGCTTCAGAAGACAGCGAAGCCACTGATCCCGCCACTTCTGTTCCTAAGTCTGCTGCCGGTCCCCAATTCAACTATCATGTTGAGCACAGGCCTCAGGTCCAGAAGCCAATCCCAAGACTGCCAAGGTTTCCAGGTCCTGCATCAGCACCTGGCTCCTTCAACATCAATGGCTTCAGGGCAGACAACATGTTCTTCAATAGCTCCAGGAACCCCTACTCAAGGGAAAGGATATCATCTGATCAGTTCTGGAGCTATCCTCAGCGAAGCTATTACTCTTACATTCTTTACAACCAAGGTCGCATCTTCCCACACAAGCGCCTTGACGTTGAAGCTATAGCTGGTCTGCCCTGTCTAGAAGAAGCGTTGGATTGCTTCAAGCAAGTGGGTCTGCTGCAGTTTGTTACAGATGAAGAGCATTGGAATGAAGAGTTGCTGCTACAATTCTATGCCACACTTCACATCAAAGGGTACAGCAGAGATCCGAAGACTTGGGTCCTGGAGTGGATGACTGGCAACGTTCATCACGAAGCCAATGCATTTGACATCATTGAGCTCACTGGCTTGCCCACTCCTGGCGATCTCTTCGAGCAAGGCTATCAGCTACATGCTGAAGCTATTGAGAGCATCTTTCAGCGGCCAGAACCTGATATGAGTCAAATGCTCAGCATGATGAAGCCATTGCCCCAAGATGCTGCGTATCCCACAGAGTTCTTTGTTGAAGACCTTGAGTACCTACCCAGAACCATCTATCACATCATCAGGCGAACTCTCTGGCCTATCAAAGGGCACTCTCCAAATGCCAAGCTTCAGGGTGCAATGAAGACTTTGGTCTTCTATATACTTCATGGCAAATGCTTCAATGCACAGGACTTCTTCATACGCCAACTTGCTGCATCAGGCATTGATCTGTTTGGTTTGAAGTTCTATGCCCCTTGGGTCATGCGGCTGATCAAGCTACACTCCGCCATCTCTTATCAGCCCTCAGCCCGCAACCATCGGATCTTCTTGCCTGACGTGGACATGTCTACTGAAGCCATATATTCTGAGCCTGCCAAGCAACCTCTAAGTCTTCAGAATGCAGAACATCAGAGTTTTACACAGAATGTTGAAGGCGTTGAAGCAGTTTCTCGGGTGTATCCTTTGGCTGGCACTACACATGCACCACACCCTGCTTCCACTGAAGCCACTGACAGTGCCACTACTCCAAGACCCAAGAAGCGCACTCGTGTTCTCAATGACCGAGAGCTTCTTGTGGCTCTACATCAGAAACAAGATAGGCATCATGACTGGCTGAAGCGTCAAGCCTCTTGGTGGATATTAATCACACTCGAAATCTTGCCACCAAGAATGCTTTCGTTGCCCGTGAAACCTGTCGCCGCACATGGAAAGGGCTAACGATGATGCTTTCTGAAGCTGATCTTCAAGAGGATGGCTTCACTGAGAGATTCAAGTTTGACTCCACACCTCCTCGAAGGGCTGTGCTGCTAGGAACTCCATCCCTTGAAGACTCTGAGTTCTCTTCCTCTGTTGCCACAGTGACTGCCAGAATTATTGAGGAAGAAGACGATGCTACTTCACCGCCACCTCCTTCAGCACCTCCGAGCTCTTCTGCACCGCCAAACAACACCAACAACCCTGCTACTTCACCTACTCCTCATGGGAACGAGTAGAGGCTCTATGTCTTCAAACCTTTTTGGTCATTACTGACAAAAGGGGGAGAAGCATATGAGATTGATAGTCTTCAAGCGGGTTCATATGGGCGGGTGCCTTATATTTTGCTTCGTTCTTACAACTCTCATTTTTTTGCTACATTTGGTTCTTATGAGTTGTAACACTTAAACTAGATGGTCGTCTGCTACTTATTTGCCACCTTGTTTTGCGAAGATAAATTCCGCATGTGCGACGATAAATTCCGCACTTAGCTCATTCTGCAGACGTCCATTTTCCATTATGCATGGCATTATCTTCATATACTTTCACATGCATAGTGGATTGTCATCATAAGTTGAAGTGGATCTCCACAAGTACCACCTGCCATGTGCATTTGCATTCCAGAAGCAAATTAACTTATATGCACATCTTCAGGGGGAGCCCTTGCAACTTATGAAGACAATTCCTTATCCTTTACAGTTTCACAGATTATATTCCCCGTTGAAAACTTCAACTAGTTTGTCATCAATCACCAAAAAGGGGGAGATTGTAAGTGCATCTAGTGCCACCCCTAGTTGGTTTTGGAGTATTGACGACAAACCTAGTTGAGGGACTAATGTGTTTGTGAGAATTGCAGGATAACACAGGTAGAAGTCCCTCATGATTCGGTTTTACTACCAGAGATGACCCCTAAAAATGTATGAAGACATTGAAGTCAAAGGTGGTATATGAAGATATTCACATTGAAGACTATGACAAGAGAAGACACGATATGAAGCCTATGGAGATCGAAGACTTAGATCTTTCGTAGTTCTTTTTCTTTTGTGTTGAGTCATAGGAACCACCGTACTGTTAAGTGGGGTCCAAGAGAACCAGTAAGAATGACTGAAGTGATGCCTAAACCAAAAACCTATGTCTTTGAGTGAAGACTATGAGAGCGAATCTTGTCCAGAGTCGGACAAGTCAGCTTTGCTTGTAGCCCAAGTAAAGTTGCCGTGTGAGTTTGAAATCTGACCGTTGGAACACGTGTCAGTTCCTTAGTGACCCAGGGTCATTTCGGACAAATCAGGTCGGGTTGCCAAGTGGCTATAAATAGCCCACCCCCTACAACCATAAATGGTTGGCTGCTCAGATTGAAAGTACGGCTTTTGTCGTTTGAGAGCAACCCACCTCGAAGCCTTTGAGAGAGAATTCCTTGCAAGGATAAAAGCCCTAACCACCAGAGCCAGAGAGAATTGGGCATCACTTAAGTCTTCTTGTCTGTGTGATCTGAAGACTTATTACACTTGAGGACTGTGCATCCTCCAGTCGGTTAGGCGTCGTGTTCTGAGCATCCAAGAGACATTATGGATTGCCGGTGAACAAAGTCTGTGAAGGTTTTGGAGTCTACCTTGAAGACTTACCAGAGTGGTTGGGCGAGGTCTATGTGACCTTAGATCAAGGAGAATACGGTGAGGACTGGGTGTCCTGAGCTGCGTGTTCAGGACTGGGTGTCCGGGACTGTGTGTCCTAAGGTTTAAATACCTAGCCGCTCCAACCAGATGTACAGTTGTCACAGCAACTGGAACTGGTTCAACAAATCATTGTCTTCAACGAGTCACTGGTTTCATCTTCACTTCACTTTACTTATTGTTCCTCCTTGTGAAGTCATTGTATGTTTGCTCTATCATTTGTCTTCACTGAGTGACTGCGTGTTCTGTTTGGCTTCACAATATCTTCCTACCTGATCCTTACTACCTAGCTGCTATTAGTCTTTGTGCTTTCACTTCATTGAATACTTGACTATGGTTTGCCTAGTGTAGTCTACCTTCCGTTGCATGGTAATAGGTTTAATTTTATTGTTTGTCTTCAAAACTCCCATGTTCTGAAGACTTTCATAAAAATCGCCTATTCA
>NC_041388.1:382736079-382740860 GCF_002162155.2 Triticum dicoccoides
CATAAGGCATATTGGGCTATTAAAGAGCTCAACTATGATTTCAAACTTGCCGGTGAAAAGAGGTTATTTGATATTAGCTCACTTGATGAATGGAGAACCCAAGCTTATGAAAATGCCAAGTTGTTTAAAGAAAAGGTTAAAAGATGGCATGACAAAAGGATACAAAAGCGTGAGTTTAATGTAGGTGATTATGTATTGCTATACAACTCTCGTTTAAGATTTTTTGCAGGAAAACTTCTCTCTAAATGGGAAGGCCCCTATGTTATCGAGGAGGTCTATCGTTCCGGTGCCATAAAAATCAACAACTTCGAAGGCACAAATCCGAAGGTGGTAAACGGTCAAAGAATCAAACATTATATCTCAGGTAATCCCATAAATGTTGAAACCAATATTATTGAAACCGTAACCCCGGAGGAATACATAAGGGACACTTTCCAGAACGTTTTAGACTCTGAAAAGGAATAGGTATGTGGTACGGTAAGTAAACCGACTCCAAAACAATTTTTAAGGCAATATTTCTCCGTTTTGGAATATTTAGAAAAATAGAAAATTAAGTAGCAGTCCGGGAAGGACACGAGGGCCCCACGAGGGTGGAGGGCGCGCCCTACCCCCCTGGGCGCGCCCCCCTACCTTGTGAGCTCCTCGTGTGCCTTCCGAACTCCTTTTCTTGCACGATACGTATTTTGGTCGGTAAAAATTCATTATATAATCTCCCGGGGGTTTTGACTCCCGTATCACGCAAAAATCTCATGTTTTTGTTTCGAGTTGTTTTTCTGATAGATCTAGATTATCATGACGTCCCCAAGTGCTTCCAAGGACAAGTTCTTCGAGAAGGTCATCAACCCTTACCTCGTGGAGGTGATGCAACACCATCAAACCATTGAGATGCGTGATGGGTTGCTGCACATCCGCGATGCTGAGGGACCAAAGGGAACCGGAAGCGTGGAGACGAGGCTCGATGCAATGGAGCAACAAGTTTTCAAGTGCCAGGGGATGGTGGAGCATGGAATCAACGCTAACCACACAATGCTCGCGGAGTTCACTAACAACTACAAGACGGATGCCAAGAACACCGAGGAGGCCATCTTCAAGCTACATGAGAAGATCGAGCACCTCCAAGCCCAAATCTATAACCTGCAAAACCAAAACTGGGAGTATGAATATATATTCAAAAGAATGAGTTTGGCTGCAGATTCGAGGATTCCGGAGACTCGATCATCCTTCTATGATGGTGAACCTATGCCTTGGAAGATGGATGACAAGCCCGCATCATCAACAACACCTCCACCTTCTTCACCAACAAAGGAGACATAATAACATGGGTATGGGCACTCCCCTTGGCAACCGCCAAGCTTGGGGGAGGTGCCCCGGTATCGTATCACCATCACTTTTATCTTTACCGTTTTTCTTAGTTCGATCCTTTTGGTAGTATTTTGATCTAGTAGAATAAAAGTTCTTAGTATGATCTAGTTTTAAGTTTTGCTTTATGATCTCTCTATGTAATCGAGTCCTTGAGCTATATAATAAAGATTAGTGTTGAGTCAAGGGCTTGATTTTCTTGCCATGATCCCAAATAAAAGAAAAGAAAAGAGAAAAAGAATAAAAAGAAACAAAAGTTCATATTGATCTTATTGATAGTAATGACTTCACATAGAAAGAGTGTGATGATTAAAAGTTGTTGGGAGTTGGCAGACATAGCTTTGGTCATCGTTGCAATTAATAGGAAGTAATAAGGAAAGAGAGGTTTCACATATAAATATACTATCATTAACATCTTTTATGATTGGGAGCACTCATCAAAATATGACATGCTAAAGAGTTGATGTTGGACAAGGAATACAACGTAATGGGTTATGTTTTCTTATATATGAGATAAAGTATGTTGTCATGGATCATCCAACATGATGAGCTTGCCTTTCCCCCTCATGCTAGCCAAATTCTCAGCACCAAGTAGAGATACTACTTGTGCTTCCAAATACCCTTAAACCAGTTTTGCCATGAGAGTCCACCATATCTACCTATGGATTGAGTAAGATCCTTCAAGTAAGTTGTCATCGGTGCAAGCAATAAAAATTGCTCTAAATATGTATGATTAGTGTGGGAGAAATAAGCTTTATACGATCTTGTGATGTGGAAGTAATAAAAGCAACGGACTGCATAATAAAGGTTCATATCACAAGGGGCAATATAAAGTGACGTTCTTTCGCATTAAGATTTTGTGCATCCAACCATAAAAGCGCATGGCAACCTCTGCTTCCCTCTACGAAGGGCCTATCTTTTATTATTATCTTCTACCTTATGCAAGAGTCATGGTGATCTTCACCTTTCCTTTTTACATTTTATCCTTTGGCAAGCACAGTGTGTTGGAAAGATCCTGATAGATATATCAAATTGGATGTAGGGGGCATGAGTTATTATTGTTGACATTACCCTTGAGGTAAAAGGTTGTGGGGCAAAACTATAAGCCCCTATCTTTCTCTGTGTCCAATTAAAATTCCGTAACCACAAGTATTGGGCGGGTGTTAGCAATTATGAAGGACTAGATGATAGTTGAGTATGTGGACTTGCTTTTTAGCTCTGACATAGACTCTTTCTGATGTTATGATAAGTTGTAATTGCTTCAATGACTCAGGTTATAGTTTGTTGGTTCTCAATAAGGTTTCTGATTCATACTTTTGCATTGTGAATAGATCATCACTTGAACATAAGTAATCATATGAAAATATCTATATATGTTGTTGTTATGAGAATAATCATGATGCCCTCATGTCTGTATTTTAGTTTTATCGACGCCTCTACCTCTAAACATGGGGACATATTTATTGTTATTGGCTTTCGCTTGAGGACAAGCGAGGTCTAAGCTTGGGGGAGTTTATACGTCCATTTTGCATCATGCTTTCATATCGATATTTATTGCATTATGGGCTGTTATTTCACATTATGTCACAATACTTATTGCTATTCTCTCTTATTTTACAAGGTTTACATAAGGAGGGAGAATGCCGGCGGCTGGAATTCTGGGCTGGAAAAGGAGCAAATATTAGAGACCTATTCTGCACAACTCCAAAAGTCCTAAAACTCCACGGAATACCTTCTAATAAATAATGAAAAATCCTCACCAAAGATGAAGACAAGGGGGCCCACACCCTGCTCACGAGGGTGGGGGGCGCCCCCCCCCCCTAGGGCGCGCCCCCCTACCTCGTGGGCCCCCTGGTGGCTCTCCGATGACCATCTTCTCCTATATGAAGTCTTTCATCGAGAAAAAAAGAGGAAGCAACCTTTCGGGACGAAACTCCGCCGCCACGAGGCGGAACCTTGGCGGATCCAATCTAGAGCTCCGGCAGAGCTGTTCTGCTGGGGAAACTTCCCTCCCGGAGGGGGAAATCATCGCCATTGTCATCACCAACGCTCCTCTCATCGGGAGAGGGCAATCTCCATCAACATCTTCATCAGCACCATCTCATCTCAAAACCCTAGTTCATCTCTTGTATCCAATTCTTGTCTCCAAGTCCGGGATTGGTGCCAGTAGGTTGCTAGTAGTGTTAATTACTCCTTGTAGTTGATGCTAGTTGGTTTAATTGGTGGAAGATCTTATGTTCAGATCCTTTATGCATATTATTACCCCTCTGATTATGAACATGAATATGCTTTGTGAGTAGTTACGTTTATTCCTGAGGACAAGGGAGAAGTCATGCTATTAGTAGTCATGTGAATTTGGTATTCGTTTGATATTTTGATGAGATGTATGTTGTCTAGCCTCTAGTGGTGTTATGTGAACGTCGACTACATAACACTTCACCATTATTTGGGCCTAGAGGAAGGCATTGGGAAGTAATAAGTAGATGATGGGTTGCTAGAGTGACAGAAGCTTAAACCCTAGTTTATGCGTTGCTTCGTAAGGGGCTGATTTGGATCCATATGTTTCATGCTACGGTTAGGTTTACCTTAATACTTTTGTTGTAGTTGCGGATGCTTGCAAAAGAGGTTAATCATAAGTGGGATGCTTGTTCAAGTAAGAACAGCACCCAAGCACCGGTCCACCCACATGCCAAATTATCAAAGTACCGAACGCGAATCATATGAACGTGATGAAAACTAGCTTGACGATGTTCCCATGTGTCCTCGGGAGCGCTTTTCGTGAATGATGTATGTGAAAAAATGGAAGTTGGACTAGGGAGTCACATAACCAGTACTAAGCAAGTATGTGAAAATAAGCAGCCGAGCGTAGAGGTACACTCGGTGACGTGGCCTACGAGTGAACGTGATGTGTGAATTACGGGACACTCGGGAAGATGGAAATAACAGAATGTAAAATGACTTAGCTGTTTGAAGGCACGCGAGTGGCCGAGTGGTGATGAGGCGATGGTGACAGTCGACCTTCGTCTCGGTGTCCTTGCGGATAGGGATGGAGCACACATTATACTTGTGATGCAGCTCCTTGAGTTAGGGGTTTGCTCTTGTCTCAGTCGGATTTTGGCTACTTAGGTGAGTCCTTGGACTGCAGCTAAGCCTCCGAGTGGGAGGCTTGCTCTCCACTCGGTAGGATTTCAAACACTTTTGCGAGTATTGGACTGCAGCTAAGCCCCCGGGTGGGAGGTTTTCTCTCCACTCGGTAGGCTTTTTTTTCAAACTTAGGCGAGTACTGGACTGCAGCTAAGCCCCCGAGTGGGAGGTTTGCTCTCCACTCGGTAGGATTTTTTCAAACTTAGGCGAGTACTGGACTGCAGCTAAGCCCCCGAGTGGGAGGTTTGCATCCACTTGGTGGGATTTTTTCAAACTTA
>NC_041388.1:382741618-382752987 GCF_002162155.2 Triticum dicoccoides
CGGGGCGGCCGAGTGGTGATGAGGTGACCAACTGATGGCGACGCGTGGGGCGGCCGAGTGGTTATGAGGTGACCAACCGAGTGGCGACGCGCGAAGCGGCTGAGTGGTGATGAGGTGACCAACCGATGGCGACGCGCCGGGCGGCCGAGTGGTTATGAGGTGACCAACCGATGGCGACGCATGGAGCGGCCAAGTGGTTATGAGGTGACCAACCGTTGGCGGTGAGCGGGACGGTCGAACGGTGATGAGGTAACCAACCGAGTGGCAACGCGCAGAGCGGACGAGTGCCAGCAGACCGTCCGAGTGGATGTTGATCGGAGTGAATGCCGTTTGTGTAAATCCTCTCACCAAGTGAACGGTCGAGTAAACCCGTCTGAGTGAACGCCGTCTAGCAGCTGATCAGAGGGAGGCATCGCCGTGTGCGGGGACATGGCCGGACTCGACACCTGTGTCGCATTGGATCTGTTCTCCGAATGCACAAGCCACCGTCGAGCCTCCGACCGGACGAAAGTTGCTGCGGGGTAATGAAGACGTGTCCAGCTGAGCAACGTCGCGCGGGGCGGCCGACTCGGGTAATTTGAAGTGCCTGCATGTCATTGTGCAGAACTTTCGCGTGCGTGTGGGCAGGGCTAGCCTTCGCCTCCGTCGCGGGAGCCTGCTGCCGAGCAGTTGATGATGCCGGAGGAGCTGATAATGCCGCGACAGAGAGTTGACGGCGGATAGAGGAGCAGTTGCGTGCATGTGGTGTGTCAGCCTGTAGATGCAGAGCAGCAGAGGGAGGGATCGCCGAACATCTACACCACCCTCGACTAGCGCCTGCCATGCAGAGGCCGGTGTCGGGTCATTGACGCCGAAGGGTGGAGTTGTTGTTCGAGGGCCGTCATGCCGGAGGAGGTCGCGTGTGAATCACCATCGCGCACCAGTAAGCCATCCAAATGAACGTTGTGCATGTCCGAGTGGTGCGCCTTGTTCCATCCGAGTGCATGAGAGACGTGAGACTAGTTGCCGAGCAATCGATGCCAGCGGGAGGAGGTGCCATGCACGGGGGTACGACGACGTTCTGGTAGACGACGACACGACATACGTCACCGGTGACCGTGCATGCATGCTTGACGAAGGCGTTGTGCGCGTGGTCGGAGACAATGATGGGATGAGTGACCCTGCAAGTTAGTCGCAAGTACAGCTACGAATCTTTTTTGCTGGATTCCAACGCCCCTGCAAGTTAGCAAGCTAGCAAGCACATCCACGAAATTAATGGTCGGGCCGTTGCACATGCATGCATGCAGCAATTACTGGCACGGACATAACGGAAGTTTTGGCTGCAGTAATTAGGAAACAGTTGCCGGAAATACTCACCTGATGAGCCGCTTAATGAGGCGATTACCTTAGCGAAACCGTCATCCCTCGTTCTCTGTTTCCCTCTTTCCTGCATGCAATTAATTGATTAAGGAAACAACCCACGTATGCATGCACTTACCAGGCATTGATTCCTTTAATTCTGAGACCATTGGTTGCGGATCGAGGCCGTTTCATAGGCCGCCGCCGCAGCGGACCCCCGCCACCGAGACCGTCGCCGGCGACCGGCGCCGGAGGAAGGAGCACTGCGCTCCTACGCCACGTCAGGCCTGCGCCTCCACTGCGGAGGTCGCCGCCGAGCAGCCACGAACACGAGGCCGAAGTCGACGACGAGGTGAATGGCACCGGCGGCCGTGCGTGACGACGACGCTGGCGGTCATGCGTGACGACGATGAGGCGGACCACGCGGGTGGCCATGTGTGGAGGTGCAGTAGGTGGTTCCGAGGTTGGATATGACGATGAAGCGATCGGTGCCGATGGCCATGCGTGGAGGCACAGTCGGTTTCCTGCTTTCACGCCATCGTTGCTGCTATTGGCGATGTCCAGAACAACGATTCAGGTAGTCAGCTCACGCAGACGCGAGGCAAGTCAACCTGAAGGTGGACGGTTCTCCTTGTATGTGCTTGGATTGATGTATGTTTCCTCTGTTTGCCATGTTTTGCTCGTTGTGAAGATGAACAGTACAAAAAACATGTTAGTACGTGAAGATGAAACCAGTGGTTGAAGAAATAACCATCTGCATCATGGCTTGATAGACGCCATGCCCCATGGTGGGCGCCAATTGTCGTGGGAACAATTCCAACAATAATAAGGTATAGGGTAACGGAGCATGATCTATCAAGATGCATATGGGTGACACAATGGTTTTAGCGAGTTCGGGCCTCCCACGGTGGAGATAATGGCCCTACGTCTCGTGCTCCGGAGAGGCTTTGTTTTATCTGAGTATGTATCCGGAGATTACAATATGTGTTTGAGAGCGAGAGGGGAGAGCGGGTCTCCATGCCTGAGCTATGTCCTGAGACTAATGGTTAGAAAGAGAGAGAGGTGGAAGAAAAAAGCCCCCTCGTCTAGTGGTGAGGGTGGCTTATATAGAGTGCGCCACCCCCTCACCTCCTATGTTACAAAGTGGGGCATGAATGCCATAATACCAGCCCACTACCAAGCCCTCACTATGAGAATGATGCCGACTGCTTTGCTGTCTGCTGTTCTTCGTATATCTGAGTGAGTCATACGGTCGAGTGGTGAACTGTCATCCGAGTGGATGGTATGCTGCTTGGTTGAGTGGATAGTATGCTGCTTGTCCGAGTGGATAGTATGCTTGTATAAAATTTATCTGGATCCACATGTTGTGTGGACCCCATGCTTTATGATATTTCGACCATTCGTGGGCCTACCTATTATGTGTATCCCCAACAACGTGTGAATCCTAAAATGAAAGAAGTGGTAAAAAAAGAAATACTAAAGCTTCTGGAGGCAGGTATAATTTATCCCGTTGCTGATAGTCAGTGGGTAAGTCTTGTTCATTGTGTCCCTAAGAAGGGAGGTATTACTGTTGTTCCTAATGATAAAGATGAATTGATTCCACAAAGAATTATTACAAGTTATAGGATGGTAATTGATTTCCGCAAATTAAATAAGGCTACTAAGAAAGATCATTACCCCTTACCTTTTATCGATCAAATGCTAGAAAGATTATGCAAACATACACATTACTGCTTTCTAGATGGTTATTCTGGTTTCTCTCAAATACCTGTGTCGGCTAAAGATCAATCAAAGACTACTTTTACATGCCCTTTTGGTACTTTTGCTTATAGACGTATGCCTTTTGGTTTATGTAATGCACCTGCTACCTTTCAAAGATGCATGATGGCTATATTCTCTGACTTTTTTGAAAAGATTTGTGAGGTTTTCATGGACGACTTTTCCATCTATGGATCTCCTTTTGATGATTGCTTGAGCAATCTTGATCGAGTTTTGCAGAGATGTGAAGAAACTAATCTTGTCTTGAATTGGGACAAGTGCCACTTTATGGTTAATGAAGGTATTGCCTTGGGGCATAAAGTTTCTGAAAGAGGTATTGAAGTTGATAAAGCCAAGGTTGATGCTATTGAAAAGATGCCATGTCCAAAGGACAACAAAGGTATAAGAAGTTTCCTTGGTCATGCCGGATTTTATAGGAGGTTCATTAAGGACTTCTCAAAAATTTCTCGGCCTCTGACTAATTTATTACAAAAAGATATACCATTTGTCTTTGATGATGATTGTGTAGAAGCATCTGAAATACTTAAGAAAGCATTAGTCTCTGCACCTATTGTTCAGCCACCTGATTGGAATTTACCCTTTGAAATTATGTGTGATGCTAGCGATTATGTTGTAGGTGATGTTCTAGGGCAAAGAGTTGATAAGAAATTAAATGTTATCCATTATGCTAGTAAGACCCTAGACAATGCTCAAAGAAATTATGCTACTACTGAAAAAGAACTGTTAGCAGTTGTATTTGCTTGTGATAAGTTAAGACCTTATATTGTTGATTCTAAAGTAACTATCCACACTGATCATGCTGCTATTAAATATCTTATGGAGAAGAAAGATGCTAAACCTAGACTTATTAGATGGGTTCTCTTGCTACAAGAATTTGATTTGCATATTGTTGATAGAAAAGGAGCTGAGAACCCCGTTGCAGACAACTTATCTAGGTTAGAGAATGTTCTTGATGACCCACTACCTATTGATGGTAGTTTCCTGATGAGCAATTAAATGTCATAAGTACTTCTCGTAGTACCCCTTGGTATGCTGATTATGCTAATTACATAGTTGCTAAATTTATACCACCTAGCTTCACATGCCAACAAAATAAAAAGTTCTTCTATGATTTGAGACATTAATTTTGGGATGACCCACATCTTTATAAAGGAGGAGTAGATGGTGTTATTAGACGTTGTGTACCTGAGCATGAACAGGAACAGATCCTACGCAAGTGTCACTCCGAAACTTATGGAGGACACCACGCGGGAGATAGAACTGCACATAAGGTATTGTAATCCGGTTTTCATTGGCCTACCCTCTTCAAGGATGCCCATAAGTTTGTCCTATCTTGTGATGAATGTCAAAGAATTGGTAATATTAGTAGACGTCAAGAAATGCCTATGAATTATTTACTTGTTATTGAACGTTTGATGTTTGGGGCTTTGATTATATGGGACCTTTTCCTGCCTCTAATGGATATACACATATTTTAGTTGACGTTGATTACGTTACTAAGTGGGTAGAAGCTATTCCAACTAGTAGTGCTGATCATAACACTTCTATTGGAATGCTTAAAGAAGTTATTTTTCCGAGGTTTGGAGTCCCTAGATATTTAATGACTGATGGTGGTTCACATTTTATTCATGGTGCTTTCCATAAAATGCTTGCTAAATATGACGTCAATCATAGAATTGCATCTCCGTATCACCCACAGTCTAGTGGTCAAGTAGAATTGAGTAATAGAGAACTCAAATTAATTTTGCAAAAGACTATCAATAGGTCTAGAAAGAATTGGTCCAAGAAACTTGATGATGCATTATGGGCCTATAGAACTGCATATAAAAATCCTATGGGTATGTCTCCGTATAAAATGGTATATGGAAAAGCATGTCACTTACCTCTCGAACTAGAACATAAGGCATATTGGGCTATTAAAGAGCTCAACTATGATTTTAAACTTGCCAGTGAAAAGAGGTTATTTGATATTAGCTCACTTGACGAATGGAGAACCCAAGCATATGAAAATGCCAAGTTGTTTAAAGAAAAGGTTAAAAGATAGCATGACAAAAGGATACAAAAGCGTGAGTTTAATGTAGGTGATTATGTATTTCTATACAACTCTCGTTTAAGATTTTTTGCAGGAAAACTTCTCTCTAAATGGGAAGGCCCCTATGTTATCGAGGAGGTCTATCGTTCCGGTGCCATAAAAATCAATAACTTCGAAGGCACAAATCCGAAGGTGGTAAACGTTCAAAGAATCAAACATTATATCTCAGGTAATCCCATAAATGTTGAAACCAATATTATTGAAACTGTAACCCCGGAGGAATACATAAGGGACACTTTCCAGAATGTTTCAGACTCTGAAAAGGAATAGGTATGTGGTACGGTAAGTAAACCGACTCCAAAACAATTTTTAAGGCAATATTTCTCCGTTTTGGAATATTTAGAAAAATAGAAAATTAAGTAGCAGTGCGGGAAGGACACGAGGGCCCCACGAGGGTGGAGGGCGCGCCCTACCCCCTGGGCGCGCCCCCCTACCTTGTGAGCTCCTCGTGTGCCTTCCGAACTCCGTTTTCTTGCACAATACGTATTTTGGTCGGTAAAAATTCATTATATAATCTCCTGGAGGTTTTGACTCCCGTATCACGCAAAAATCTCCTGTTTTTGTTTCGAGTTGTTTTTCTGATAGATCTAGATTACCATGACGTCCCCAAGTGCTTCCAAGGACAAGTTCTTCGAGAAGGTCATCAACCCTTACCTCGTGGAGGTGATGCGACACCCTCAAACCATTGAGATGCGTGATGGGTTGCTGCACATCCGCGATGCTGAGGGACCAAAGGGAACCGGAAGCATGGAGACGAGGCTCGAAGCAATGGAGCAACAAGTTTTCAAGTGCCAGGGGATGGTGGAGCGTGGAATCAACGCTAACCACACGATGCTCGCGGAGTTCGCTAACAACTACAAGCCGGATGCCAAGAACACCGAGGAGGCCATCTTCAAGCTACATGAGAAGATCAAGCACCTCCAAGCCCAAATCTATGACCTGCAAAACCAAAACTATGAGTATGAATATAGATTCAAAAGAATGAGTTTGGCTGCAGATTCGAGGATTCCAGAGACTCGATCATCCTTCTATGATGGTGAACCTATGCCTTGGAAGATGGATGAGAAGCCCGCATCATCAACAACACCTCCACCTTCTTCACCAACAAAGGAGACATAATAACATGGGTATGGGCACTCCCCTTGGCAACCGCCAAGCTTGGGGGAGGTGCCCCGGTATCGTATCACCATCACTTTTATCTTTACCGTTTTTCTTAGTTCGATCCTTTTGGTAGTATTTTGATCTAGTAGAATAAAAGTTCTTAGTATGATCTAGTTTTAAGTTTTGCTTTATGATCTCTCTATGTAATCGAGTCCTTGAGCTATATAATAAAGATTAGTGTTGAGTCAAGGGCTTGATTTTCTTGCCATGATCCCAAGTAAAAGAAAAGAAAAGAGAAAAAGAATAAAAAGAAACAAAAGTTCATATTGATCTTATTGATAGTAATGACTTCACATAGAAAGAGTGTGATGATTAAAAGTTGTTGGGAGTTGGCAGACATAGCTTTGGTCATCGTTGCAATTAATAGGAAGTAATAAGGAAAGAGAGGTTTCACATATAAATATACTATCATTAACATCTTTTATGATTGGGAGCACTCATCAAAATATCACATGCTAAAGAGTTGATGTTGGACAAGGAATACAACGTAATGGGTTATGTTTTCTTATATATGAGATAAAGTATGTTGTCATGGATCATCCAACATGATGAGCTTGCCTTTCCCCCTCATGCTAGCCAAATTCTCAGCACCAAGTAGAGATACTACTTGTGCTTCCAAATACCCTTAAACCAGTTTTGCCATGAGAGTCCACCATATCTACCTATGGATTGAGTAAGATCCTTCAAGTAAGTTGTCATCGGTGCAAGCAATAAAAATTGCTCTAAATATGTATGATTAGTGTGGGAGAAATAAGCTTTATACGATCTTGTGATATGGAAGTAATAAAAGCAACGGACTGCATAATAAAGGTTCATATCACAAGGGGCAATATAAAGTGATGTTCTTTCGCATTAAGATTTTGTGCATCCAACCATAAAAGCGCATGGCAACCTCTGCTTCCCTCTACGAAGGGCCTATCTTTTATTATCTTCTACCTTATGCAAGAGTCATGGTGATCTTCACCTTTCCTTTTTACATTTTATCCTTTGGCAAGCACAATGTGTTCGAAAGATCCTGATAGATATATCAAATTGGATGTAGGGGGCATGAGTTATTATTGTTGACATTACCCTTGAGGTAAAAGGTTGTGGGGAAAAACTATAAGCCCCTATCTTTCTCTGTGTTCAATTAAAATTCCGTAACCACAAGTATTTCGCGAGTGTTAGCAATTATGAAGGACTAGATGATAGTTGAGTATGTGGACTTGCTTTTTAGCTCTGACATAGACTCTTTCTGATGTTATGATAAATTGTAATTGCTTCAATGACTCAGGTTATAGTTTGTTGGTTCTCAATAAGGTTTCCGATTCATACTTTTGCATTGTGAATAGATCATCACTTGAACATAAGTAATCATATGACAATATCTATATATGTTGTTGTTATGAGAATAATCATGATGCCCTCATGTCTGTATTTTATTTTTATCGACGCCTCTACCTCTAAACATGGGGACATATTTATTGTTATCGGCTTTCGCTTGAGGACAAGCGAGGTCTAAGCTTGGGGGAGTTGATACGTCCATTTTGCATCATGCTTTTATATCGATATTTATTGCATTATGGGCTGTTATTTCACATTATGTCACAATACTTATGGCTCTTCTCTCTTATTTTACAAGGTTTACATAAGGAGGGAGAATGCCGGCAGCTGGAATTCTGGGCTGGAAAAAAGCAAATATTAGAGACCTATTCTGCACAACTCCAAAAGTCCTGAAACTCCACGGAATACCTTATAATAAATAATGAAAAATCCTCGCCAAAGATGAAGACCAGGGGGCCCACACCCTGCTCACGAGGGTGGGGGGCGCCCCCCCTAGGGCGCGCCCCCTACCTCGTGGGCCCCTTGGTGGCTCTTCGATGACCATCTTCTCCTATATGAAGTCTTTCGTCGAGAAAAAAAGAGGAAGCAACCTTTCGGGATGAAACTCCGCCGCCACGAGGCGGAACCTTGGCGGATCCAATCTAGAGCTCCGGCAGAGCTGTTCTGCCGGGGAAACTTCCCTCCCGGAGGGGGAAATCATCGCCATCGTCATCACCAACGCTCCTCTCATCGGGAGAGGGCAATCTCCATCAACATCTTCATCAGCACCATCTCATCTCAAAACCCTAGTTCATCTCTTGTATCCAATTCTTGTCTCCAAGTCCGGGATTGGTGCCAGTAGGTTGCTAGTAGTGTTAATTACTCCTTGTAGTTGATGCTAGTTGGTTTAATTGGTGGAAGATCATATGTTCAGATCCTTTATGCATATTATTACCCTTCTAATTATGAACATGAATATGCTTTGTGAGTAGTTACGTTTGTTCCCGAGGACAAGGGTGAAGTCTTGCTATTAGTAGTCATGTGAATTTGGTATTCGTTCGATATTTTGATGAGATGTATGTTGTCTAGCCTCTAGTGGTGTTATGTGAACGTCGACTACATAACACTTCACCATTATTTGGGCCTAGAGGAAGGCATTGGGAAGTAATAAGTAGATGATGGGTTGCTAGAGTGACAGAAGCTTAAACCCTAGTTTATGCGTTGCTTCGTAAGGGGCTAATTTGGATCCATATGTTTCATGCTATGGTTAGGTTTACCTTAATACTTTTGTTGTAGTTGTGGATGCTTGCAATAGAGGTTAATCATAAGTGGGATGCTTGTTCAAGTAAGAACAGCACCCAAGCACCGGTCCACCCACATGTCAAATTATCAAAGTACCAAACGTGAATCATATGAACGTGATGAAAACTAGCTTGACGATGTTCCCATGTGTCCTCGGGAGCGCTTTTCCTTATATAAGAGTGTGTCTAGGCTTGTCCTTTGCTACAAAAAGGATTGGGCCACCTTGCTGCACTTTATTTACTTTTTTTACTTGTTGCTCATTACAAATTATCTCATCACAAAACTATCTGTTACCACTTATTTCAGTACTTGCAGAGAATACCTTGCTAAAAACCGTTTATCATTTCCTTCTACTCCTCGTTGGGTTCGACACTCTTACTTATGGAAAGGACTACGATAGATCCCCTATAATTGTGGGTCATCATCCATCGCGCTGGTGTTCTCGGCACAGCGTGGTCAACATTGTCAACAAATGACAACATTGGAAGAGGGATGTACATCGAGAGGCTAACAACTAGGACCCACATGGTCCATGACCACACACAAGCAAGTACCTCCTTATTACGCCAAAAAGAATGAATACTCCCGCTGATAGCTCGTACCCACCAGCTATATCTTTGCACGAAAGGAAGTGCCTCCTTATTACGCACAAAAAATGAATACTCCCCCTGCTAGCTGGGACCCACCATAGTGGGAGGCTGACTTGTGGGCCTACTAAGTTGACGCAGACGGATGTCTTTGTCAACTTAATCAACATGAACGATTCTAGCTCCAGTGACCATACGATGTCCATCCAATGGCCGTAGTGCTTCTTCAACCTCTGGTCTTCTTGCTCCAGCCGCCCAAAGCAGCGCCGGTCGTGCCACATGCTCCTGCCTCCCGTGGCCGGCTGTGCTACCACCGCTGGCCATGCCATCCCTCTATACTCACCCACACCTCCTATTATTCTCCGGCGACGGCAGCCTCACACCACAGCCGAAGCAGACAACCCACGTACTCCCCTCCGCATGGGCATCCACTGCCTCGTCTTCCCTGGCTCCATGTCGTCCCCTTCCTAGGCCTCGCCGTCGTCCACCGCCCTGGTGCTCTCGGCGCGGCGTGGTCAACGTGGTCAAGGAACGACTTCCATCAAAAGAGTACTATACGTGAAGAGGCTGACAGTTGGGTCCACGGCAGCAGCAAGGAAGTGCCTCCTTATTACACGGAAAATAATGATTCCTCCACCTGACAGCAGGGACCCACCGGACGAGCCACCGTATTTTGCAAAAAAATGATTTGCCGCCTGACTGCTGGGACCCACCAGCTACATCTTCGCATGCAAGGAAGTGCGTGACAGTCGGGACCCACCTGGTCGAAGCGTACGCAGCATTGTCATTCTGGTCACGAACGTGTACGTACATACTGGTCGATGTAGAGGCGTGCATGTGTTGTAGTAGAGGTGCGCACGTAGCATGTACACGTACGTACAACAGCCAGGGTGCAAGAAAGTAAATACGGCCACGTACGTACATACGGGCGGGGTCTCGAATGCCTACTCACGCATACATACGGCCAGGGCTTGTGTACATGGCTGGGTTGGAACGGAGAAACTGCGACGTTCTCGTGTTCATGGGGAGGTAACGGAATGCGTCATGTTCATTGGGAGGCAATGGACGCATGCTGTTCATCGGGAGCCAACCGGCTTGGACGGAACAGCCGATGGAAATGAGGCCTGGTGTACCGCAGAACGGAGGAAACGGCCTTGTGTTTGACCGGCCACGGTTGAAATGGGATCCTGTTCATCGGGAGGGGTTTGGCATACCGCAAAATGGAGGAAACGGACTTCTCTTGGTCGAAACGAAGTCCTGTTGATCGGGAGGGGTGCAGCGTACCGCAAAACGGAGGAAACGGACTTGTGTTGGAGTGCTACGGTCAAAACGGGGGTCCTCTTCATCTGGAGGGGTGTGGCATACCGCAAAATGGTACTCCATGGGATACTGTTCATCTCCACCGTCGACCTCCTCCAGCCTCCACGGGCTACAGTTCATCCACCGTCGACCTCCTCCGGCCTCCACCTACGATTGTTCATCCATGGGCTGCTGTTCATCCAGCCTCCATCGCGCGCTCGTCCATCGGCTACTATTCAACCACCCCTCTCCACGGGGTCCTGTTCAACCACCCCTCCACAGGCTACTCTTCATCTAGCCCTCCACCGGCTACTATTCAACCAGCCCTCCACGGGGTCGTCCTGTTCATCTAGCCCTCCATGGGGTCCTGTTCATCCACCCCTCCACGGGGTCCTGTTCATCCACCGGCTCGATCGATCGGGGTACTGTTCATCCAGCGGCAACGGCCTCTACTACCACGGGGTCCTATTCACCCCCCCCTCCCCCGCCGGGAACTGTTCATCCACCCC
>NC_041388.1:382753406-382773998 GCF_002162155.2 Triticum dicoccoides
AATGTTCATCCAGAGGCAGCAGGTTCAATCGGCTTCAGTTAGCAGCGGTACCGAAGGAATTGCTCGATCGGGTTCAGTTAACAGCCATTGATTGATCGCTTGAGTTCAGTAATGCGTAGCCTGCAGTGCAATCGCTCGAGTTTAGTTCGAGACCCAACGCCTCGCTCGGGTTCATTTAGAGCGCAATGCCTCCCACACACGCGCATATGTACGAGAGAAACGCGCATCGCTCGGCCCCCGACCACCCACCATAACCGGGAACTCCCCCGATATTTTACTCGCCCTCGCTTCTACCACGGTTTTTTTCGTCATGGACGACCCAAAGAATGTCATGCAGCTGTGTCTCCGGCCCGCCCAGGATGAAAAGCCCATTTTCTGTCATGATTTTTTATCATAGAAGTAGAAGCCCACAACATCTATGATGATACCAGGTTTTGTCACAATTATCATCATAGAAGTGTCATAAGCATGACAGAAAAAAATCGTTCGTCCCAAAATGTCACGGATGTGTCCTCTTTTTGTAGTGCAGATTAGAGTTGCGTGTGCGATATGTGGCATGCAGTCGATTCATGCGAGCTGTTTGTGATGGAATAAGCCGTGTGTGTTGCGGGCAAACGCAAACCTTAAATTTAACCAAAAAAGTGTTAATGCATGTTACAAAAATTGTATAGCTGGAAACTATGTTCAAATACGACTCCAACAATATAATCTTTGGCGACATGCATTCGTATTTTATTAGTTAAATCCTACTTATAAACCAAGATGGGGGTATAGTAGGTAATTAAATCGCAAATGTTTTTTTCTATTAACCGTATGTGTACGTGTCCTCTCGTCCTTCTCTCGCACGTCTTATCACCCCGCTGCCGCAGATGGCTTATAGTGCAAGCTTGCGCAGCGCGAGGGGGCATTCTTTTGGCCAAACGGTGGCTCGAAGTGGAGCCAATGAATCATCGGTGAGACCGTTATCGCGCAACCTCGCAGGTTCCCGCGCAAGCTTCCCACCCGATGATGACCCACAAGTATAGGGGATCTATCGTAGTCCTTTCGATAAGTAAGAGTGTCGAACCCAACGAGGAGCAGAAGGAAATGATAAGCGGTTTTCAGCAAGGTATTCTCTGCAAGCACTGAAATTATCGGTAACAGATAGTTTTGTGATAAGGTAATTGGTAACGAGTAGCCGGTAATAAAAGTAAATAAGGTGCAGCAAGATGGCCCAATCCTTTTTGTAGCAAAGGACAAGCCTAGACAAACTCTTATACGATGTAAAGCGCTCCCGAGGATACATGGGAATTATTTTCAAGCTAGTTTTCATCACGATCATATGATTCGTGTTCGGTACTTTGATAATTTGATATGTGGGTGGACCGGTGCTTGGGTGATGTCCTTATTTGGACAAGCATCCCACTTATGATTAACTCCTATTGCAAGCATCCGCAACTACAACAAAAGTATTAAGGTAAACCTAACCATAGCATGAAACATATGGATCCAAATCAGCCCCTTACGAAGCAACGCATAAAGTAGGGTTTAAGCTTCTGTCGCTCTAGCAACCCATCATCTACTTATTACTTCCCAATGCCTCCCTCTATGCCCAAACAATGGTGAAGTTTCATGTAGTCGGCGTTCACATGACACCACTAGAGAGATGACAACATACATCTCATCAAAATATCGAACGAATACCAAATTCACATGACTACTAATAGCAAGACTTCTCCCATGTCCTCAGGAACAAACGTAACTACTCACAAAGCATATTCATGTTCATAATCAGAGGGGTATTAATATGCATAATGGATCTAAACATATGATCTTCCACCAAGTAAACCAACTAGCATCAACTACAAGGAGTAATCAACACTACTAGCAACCCACAGGTACCAATCTGAGTTTTGGATACAAAGATTGGATACAAGAGATGAACTAGGGTTTGAGATGAGATGGTGCTGGTGAAGATGTTGATGGAGATTGACCCCCTCCCGATGAGAGAATCGTTGGTGATGACGATGGTGATGATTTCCCCCTCTCGAAGGGAAGTTTCCCCAGCAGAACAGCTCCGCCAGAGCCCTAGATTGGTTCCGCCAAGGTTCCGCCTCGTGGCGGCGGAGTCTCGTCCCGAAAGCTTGCTTATGGCTCTTTTCCTCAACAAAAGACTCCATATAGCAGAAGATGGGCATCGGAGGGCCACCAGGGGGCCCACGAGGCAGGGGGCGCGCCCCCCACCCTCGTGGCCAGGGTGTGGGCCCCTCTGGAACTTCTTGCGCTCAGTATTTTTTATATATTCTAAAAATAACTTCCGTGAAGTTTCAGGACTTTTGGAGCTGTGCAGAATAGGTCTCTAATATTTGCTCCTTTTCCAGCCCAGAATCCCAGCTGGCGGCATTCTCCATCTTTATGTAAACCTTGTAAAATAAGAGAGAATATGCATAAGTATTGTGACATAATGTGTAATAACAGCCCCTAATGCAATAAATATCGATATAAAAGCATGATGCAAAATGTACGTATCACCCGACTCGGTGAAATCCCCCAAAATCCCAATGCTTACCGGCCTACTATATAAACCATCACGGTCGGGGTGTCCTGCGTTGCATTTTCCCCTCCCTCCTTGTAGCTTATCTCGTCTGCTTCTCCCACAATCGCCAATGGCACCGGTCCGTCGTCATCGCTCAGCCACACCACCGTCATCAGAGGACAGCTCCAGATGGGAGGCTACACAGCGGCGGCTGCGCAGTCCTCGGCATAGTGTAGTGCGCGTGGCATCCCTGTTGGGTGTGCGCGGAACACCCACCACACGCTTCGTCGCCGCTGCCCATCGGCAGCTGTTGCCGGCCGCTGTTGCCGCCACACCACCGTCGAAAGCAGGGCCATCTCCTGCTCTGCCGCCATGGCCCGAAGGCGGGAGGTGGCCGTCGTGGCCGCCACCCCACTGCCAGCCACCGTGGCCATCAACCGCTCTGCCACCACGGCCCGAAGGCGGGAGGTGGTGGCCGTGGCCGCCACCCCGTCATGGCCGCCGTGGCCGCGAGCCCACCATCGACCGTCGGGATCATCACCCGCTCTGCCACCGCCGCCCGAAGGAGGGAGGCGGAGGTGGAGGCCCGCACGTGCGTCAGCGACCCTGCGCGCTACATCGAGTTCTTGCGGGAGGAGGAGGAGCGCCTCGTCGAGCATGCAAAGAGCCTTACCGTAGCCGTGGCCGCGGCACACGCCGACGCAGAGGCGAGGAATCAGGAGATCTGCGAGCAGTCTAGCCTCTTCGAGAGGGATCATCTGGAGTGGCAGTGGGCATTCAAGTTGGCGAGCGTCATTGAACATGCAGCAGTGGCAGGCACCGTTTTGCATTTGTCCAGCTCGTCGGTAGGCTCCTCCTCCTCTGCCTCTTACTGAGCGCGCTCGGCAGAGGAGAGGCTGCCCGAAGTAGCGTAAAGCCCATCTGTAGTAGTAGTATTTAGGGGCTATTTTGTTCAGTTCATCTGACTATAGATGTGTGGTCGAACTATACAACGTACTTAAAATTAGCTAGTATATATAGTTGAACTAGCTATTTCAGTACGTGGTTGGCAACAATTGGGGAAAAGTTTGGTCGGTTCAGTTGTCGAGTTGAACTGTTTGTATAAATTAAGAATGGTTGCTTAATCTATGAATGAAATCTATGCTTAATTACTGAATTTTAGTTGCAAAAATTAGATAGTGCTAGTGATTTTTAGCTACATATTTTGACAAATTGCAGTGTTACAAGGATTGACAAATGGCAATATTACTAGATCAACAAATGTCAATCTTTCCAGTTTGATAAATGGCAACATACCCAATATGACATATGCAAATCTTACCAAATTGTTTGTACGTGGTTGCACACGGGTCATCCAAAACTACTGTTTGCGTTGAAGGGATGCACAAATCCCGCGATGCGGATTTTCCCTTGACTTAAGGGGGAAGACCATAGCTCTCACTTGGCATACGGGTGTTCTATCTAAAACGTTTGCGATAGCTGCAGAAATCCTGCTCGGCACATTTTCTCTTGGCTTCCTGGGGAAGTTGTTGGTTTGCATACGTGTGTTCTAACTAAAACGTTTGCGATCAAGAGCTGCACAAATCCTGCTAGGCACATTTTCCCTTGGCTTCCTGGGGAAATTGTCGGTTTGGCATATGGGTGTTCTAACTAAAACGATTGCGATGTGTGTTTTATATTAAAAACTGTATTAAACTGCGGCTGGGGCGCCATTAATGTAGAGGATGTGAGCAAGGCAGGCGCCCATGGAAGTCAAAGGGCTCGCTTCCCGGTGAGCCTGTGCGACGTACAGCTCACACGCTTCCCGGTGAGCCTCTGCATTGGAGTATAGCTCGCATGCCTTAAAAGAGTGAGGCGTGGCGTCACGTGAATGGTTAACAGAACGCAGACAATTTAAATTATACAAAACATTTGAGATGTTATAGTGGCAGCTATTTGTTTCAAAATGCCTTTGTTGGTTGTTATTCGAGTGTGCCTTCTCTCAAAATGGACATGAAAAATACCACATCATATCGGGTGCCATTCCATTATGGCATGCCAAGTTTCATGAATTTCAGACGAGTTTTGGATTTACTAGAATTAAAAAACAAAGTATCTCAATGTTTTGCCGGCAATCAACAGTGCCCTAGTGTTTGAAATTCATTCCCATTTCTTGCATGGGACCTAAGCATGCCCCAAAGGACACAAATTTGATTTTTCAACCAATTTATATGCACTAGAGCTTGTGCATGTAGTTCAAATTTGAATTATGCACATAAAATGCCTAGAAAACCCAGTTAATGTATAAAAATGTCCAAACAAACCATGAAAAATTCCAAAATTAAACACAACACTCCTGCCGTTCTATGTTGACAATAGAAATTTTTTGAAAGCAATAAGAGGCAACGGATATCGTTTCGTCCCCAAAGGTGGCACGTTCCCTACCGAAACCATCACGCTTGTTGTGAGAAGCTCTGGTTTGTGAGAAGCTTATACCCAAACCTGCCCCAAATGGGACAAAAATTTTACCACGACATGTTGATGCCGCTCCATGATAGCATGCCAAGTTTCATGAATTTCAGATGAGTTTTGGATTTACTCGAATTTAAAACCCAGGTATCTCAATGTTTGTGGCCGAGTGACGATGGTAGGGTGTTTGAAATTCATTCCCATTTCTTGCATGGGACCTCAGCATGCAACCAAGGACACATATTTGATTTTTCAACTAGTTTATATGCACTGGAGCATGTGCGTGTAGTTCAAATTTGAATTATGCACATAAAATGCCTGGAAATCTCAGTTGATGTATAAAAATGTCCAAACGAACCCCGAAAAATTCCAAAATCAAACACGACACTCCTGTTGTTCTATGTTGACACTCAAATTTTTTTGAAAGCAATAAGAGGCAACAGATATTGTTTCATCCCCAAAGGTGGCACGTTCCCTACCGAAACCATCACGCTTGTGTGACAAAAAATTTACCACGGCATGTTGATGCCGCTCCATGATAGCATGCCAAGTTTCATGAATTTCAGACGAGTTTTGGATTTACTAGAATTTAAAAACCAGGTATCTCAATGTTTGCGGCCGAGTGACAGTGGTAGGGTGTTTTAAATTCATTCCCATTTCTTGCATGGGACCTAAGCATGCAAGCAAGGACACATATTTGATTTTTCAACTAGTTTATATGCATTGGAGAATGTGCATGTAGTTCAAATTTGAATTATGCACATAAAATTCCTGGGAAACCCAGTTAATGTATAAAATGTCCAAACAAACCCCGAAAAATTCCAAAATTCAACACAACACTCTTGTTGTTCTATGTTGACACTCGAATTTTTTTGAAAGCAATAAGAGGCAACAGATATCGTTTCGTCCCCAAAGGTGGCACGTTCCCTACCGAAACCATCACGCTTGTTGTGAGAAGCTCTGGTTTGTGAGAAGCTTATACCCAAACCCGCCCCAAATATGCCACTCCATGATAGCATGCCAAGTTTCATGAATTTCAGATGAGTTTTGGATTTACTAGAATTTAGAAACTAGGTATCTCAATGTTTGCGGCCGAGTGACGGTGGCAGGGTGTGTGACATTCATTCTTATTTCTTGCATGGGACCTAAGCATGCAACCAAGGACACAGATTTGATTTTTTAACCCGTTTATATGCACTAGAGCATGTGCATGTAGTTCAAATTTGAATTATGCACCTGAAATGCCTACAAAACCAAGTTAATGTATAAAAACGTCCAAACGAACCCTGAATAATTCCAATTTTTTGGACGACACACCTATAGTTGCATGTTCACTACAGATAAAAGTTCTAGCAATTCAAACACTATCCTTTGCAGCTGTGACTCCATTACGTAATTCAAATCAAGATGATAAATCAAGTAGATTGCACACAGTTTATTACCACCAACCGTGTGAGATGCAGCACAAAATATCTTGGAGCACCGTCGGTGTATTGTACGCCTATGGCTTACGCGAGAAGGTGCGTCGGCTACAGTCCACAGCCGGTGTGTCAAGCACACTAGCTCACTCCCCAAATATCATTTCACTGTTCATTCGTCGCCAGTGAAAGATGGGGACGTGGACCCGCGTCGTGAGGGCAACTTTGGCGGCCCACTCCGGAGAGAGTGCGGTTGCAGCCGCTAGGCACGTGCTAACAAGCTTCGTGAGGGCGACCGCAGTCTGCGTCTGGGCGGCCAAGACAGCCCAAATGGCCGTTGTTGCTTCTTAGGCGGCGGCAGCAACATCTGCCTCGGGGATAGCAACTGGCGAGAGCGGCACAACAGCTGTCTGTTCCGCAGCGGCAGCCTTAGCCCTGATGGAGGCTGCCCACTACCATGTCGAGGCTGTCCACGCCCAGCTCGTGGTGGTCACCGCACAAATTGAACAAAGCTTCTCCGACAATGATTGGCAACCCACGACCGAAGAGTTGGCAATCGCCGAGAGAGTTCGAGCAACCCTCCGTTCCTACGCGGCATACCTTGCCACGATGGAGCCTGCCAGAGCCCAGATTGCGGCCGCCCATGCCTAGCTCGTGGCGGCCTATTCCAAAGATATGGCGGACACGGATGGCGAGATGCTTGTCGAGTATGGTGCAATTGATGCCATGGAGCCCCTTCCCCAGGAGACCGTCGGGCGCGAGCTGGACATGGAGGCGGCGGTGAAGATCGACGAGCATGATACGTCTCCAACGTATCTATAATTTTTGATTGCTCCATGCTATATTATCTACTGTTTTAGACATTATTGGGCTTTATTTTCCACTTTTATATTATTTTTGGGACTAACCTATTAACCGGAGGCCCAGCCCAGAATTGCTATTTTTTGCCTATTTTAGGGTTTCGAAGAAAAGAATATCAAACAGAGTCCAAACGGAATGAAACCTTCGGAGACGTGATTTTCTCATGAGATAAGATCCAGGAGACTTGGACCCTCCGTCAAGAAAGCCATGAGGTGGTCACGAGGGTGGAGGGCGCCCCCCCCTAGGGCGCGCCCCCCTGCCTCGTGGGCCCCTCGAAGCTCCACTGACGTACTTTTTCCTCCTATATATATCCACGTACCCCCAAACGATCGGGGACGGAGCCAAAAACCTAATTCCACCACCGCAACTTTCTGTATCCACGAGATCCCATCTTGGGGCATGTTCCGGAGCTCCGCCGGAGGGGGCATCGATCACGGAGGGCTTCTACATCATCATCCAAGCCCCTCCGATGAAGTGTGAGTAGTTTACTTCAGACCAACGGGTCCATAGCTAGTAGCTAGATGGCTTCTTCTCTCTTTTTGGATCTCAATACAATGTTCTCCCCCTCTCTCGTGGAGATCTATTCGATGTAATCTTCTTTTTGCGGTGTGTTTGTTGAGATTGATGAATTGTGGGTTTATGGTCAAGTCTATCTATGAATAATATTTGAATCTTCTCTGAATTCTTTTATGTATGATTGTTTATCTTTGCAAGTCTCTTCGAATTATCAGTTTGGTTTGGCCTACTAGATTGGTTTTTCTTGCCATGGGAGAAGTGCTTAGCTTTGGGTTCAATCTTGCGGTGTCCTTTCCTAGTGACAGAAGGGGCAGCAAGGCACGTATTGTATTGTTGCCATCGAGGATTACAAGATGGGGTTTTTATCATATTGCATGAAACTATCCCTCTACATCATGTCATCTTGCTTAAGGTGTTACTCTGTTTTTAACTTAATACTCTAGATGCATGCTGGATAGCGGTCCAGTGGAGTAATAGTAGTAGATGCAGAATCGTTTCAGTCTACTTGTCTCGGACGTGATGCCTATATACATGATCATACCTAGATATTCTCATAACTATGCTCAATTCTGTCAATTGCTCAACAGTAATTTGTTCACCCACCATAAAATACTTATGCTCTTGAGAGAAGCCACTAGTGAAACCTATGGCCCCCGGGTCTCTTTCTCATCATATCAATCTCCATCACTTTATTATTGCTTTGCTTTTACTTTTCTTTTACTTTTTACTTTGCATCTCTACACCAAAAATACCAAAAATATTATTTATCATCTCTATCAGATCTCACTTTCGTAAGTGACCGTGAAGGGATTGATAACCCCTAAGCGCGTTGGTTGCGTTGAGCTATTGTTTTTGGGTAGGTACGAGGGACTCGAGCGTAGCCTCCTACTGGATTGATACCTTGGTTCTCAAAAACTGAGGGGAATACTTACGCTACTTTGCTGCATCATCCCTTCCTCTTCGGGGAAATCCAACGCAGTGCTCAAGAGGTAGCAAGAAGAATTTCTGGCACCGTTGCTGGGGAGCCTGCGCAAAAGTCAACATACCAAGTACCCATCACAATCCCTATCTCCCGCATTACATTATTTGCCATTTGCCTCTCGTTTTCCTCTCCCCCACTTCACCCTTGCAGTTTTATTCGCCCTCTCTCTCTATCCTCCCTCTCTTTCTCCGTTTGCCTTTTTGTTTGCTTGTGTGTTAGTTTGCTAGCTTGTCGTTATGTCAAGTCCTTTACCTTCTGCCTCTATGTCTGAAATTGGGGAAATTATTGTTGATATGGACAATAATAATATCATGAAAAATTCTGATGCTCCTGCTAAAGAACCTACCATCTTTCATACAAAAAAAATCCGTGTTGGTAGTGGTAATATTATTGGAAAAGGAGTTATTCAAGATTTCTTTACTTGTGTCGGTGCTTTACCTTCTATGGGTAGTTCTATCCTTCACAGAACTAGTAGTCTTGCGGACGCTATTGCCATGCTTGTAGTTGAACTTGAAAGACAATTCATGCACATGCATCCTTCCATACAAAGGATTTTTCTGGAATTTTCTAATATCGAGCATTCTTATGTTAAGCGTGTCACTACTATCTTTTTGGCTCATGAGTTTAGATTCATAATAAAAGAAGCCAAAGAAATCTTTGCGCATTATAGGGTGGACGCTTGTCGTCCTCCCATAGAGGCTATCCTCTTTGATCAAGAAGAAATAATGCATTTTCAATCTCTAGACTATGTTGCTTTCAATGAAAATCTTAGAAAAAGGGTCCCTACCAATGTTTTAGTTGATAGAATTTCTGAACTTAATGATGATTTGGCTGTTCGAAATAATGAACTAGGATATTCTCTTGAATATAGGCTCACAAAGTTCTGTCAAAAGAATGCTTATAATGATGAATTGGTTGTGCATTATGAAGGACCAAAGGAGGAACCTATACCTCCCAAGGTTGATCTTGGGGACTTTTGTCCCGTTAAATTTAGCCCTTTTGATTACTTTTGCTTGCCTCAAAGAAAACTTGCTGCCGAACGTAGAGAATATGAAATGAGTTTTAATAATCTATCTTACTATTATGGCGATACCTAGATCTATTCTTGCTTGTTATGCCTAGCTAGGGGCGTTAAACGATAGCGCTTGTTGGGAGGCAACCCAATTTTATTTTTATTCCTTACTTTTTGCTCCTGTTTAGTAATAATAAATTATTTAGCCTCTGTTTTTGTTGTGTTTTTTGTGTTTAATTAGTGTTTGTGTTGGGTTTCGTAGTAATTTCAAAAAAATTCCTATGCTCACGCAAGATCATGGTGATGCATAGCAACGAGAGGGGAGAGTATGATCTACGTACCCTTGTAGATAGACAACGGAAGTGTTTGGTTGATGTAGTGATACGTCTCCACGGCCCGACCGATCAAGCACCGAAACTACGGCACCTCCGAGTTCTAGCAAACGTTCAGCTCGATGATGATCCCCGGACTCCGATCCAGCAAAGTGTCAGGGAAGAGTTCCGTCAGCACGACAGCGTGGTGATGATCTTGATGTACTACCGTCGCAGGGCTTCGCCTAAGCACCGCTACAATATTATCGAGGACTATGGTGGAAGGGGGCACCGCACACGGCTAAGAATATGATCACGTGGATCAACTTGTGTCTCTAGGGGTGCCCCTGCCTCCATATATAAAGGTTCAAGGGAGGGGGGCCGGCCGTCCAAGGTGTGGCGCGCCAGGAGGAGTCCTACTCCTTCTGGGAGTAGGACTCCCCCCCTTTCCTAGTTGGAATACGATTCGTGGAGGGGGGGGAAGAGGAGAGAGAGGAGGAAGGGGGGCCGGCCCCCTCTCCTTGTCCAATTCAGACCAAGGTGGGGAGGGGCGCGCGGCCCATCTCTGGCCACCTCTCCTCTCTTCCACTAAGGCCCACTAAGGCCCATATACCTCCCGGGGGGTTCCGGTAACCTCCCGGTACTCCGGTAAAATCCCGATTTCACCTGGAACACTTCCGATATCCAAACATAGGCTTTCAATATATCAATCTTTATGTCTCGACCATTTCAAGACTCCTCGTCATGTCCGTGATCACATCCGGGACTCTGAACAACCTTCGGTACATCAAAATGCATAAACTCATAATATAATTGTCATCGTAACCTTAAGCGTGTGGACCCTACGGGTTCGAGAACAATGTAGACATGACCGAGACACGTCTCCGGTCAATAACCAATAGCGGAACCTGGATGCTCATATTGGCTCCTACATATTCTACGAAGATCTTTTATCGGTCAGACCGCATAACAACATACGTTGTTCCCTTTGTCATCGGTATGTTACTTGCCCGAGATTCGATCGTCGGTATCCTATACCTAGTTCAATCTCGTTACCGGCAAGTCTCTTTACTCGTTCTGTAATACATCATCCCGCAACTAACTCATTAGTTGCAATGCTTGCAAGGCTTAAGTGATGTGCATTACCGAGAGGGCCCAGAGATACCTCTCCGACAATCGGAGTAACAAATCCTAATCTCGAAATACGCCAACCCAACATGTACCTTTGGAGACACCTGTAGAGCTCCTTTATAATCACCCAGTTACGTTGTGACATTTGGTAGCACACAAAGTGTTCCTCTGGCAAACGGGAGTTGCATAATCTCATAGTCATAGGAACATGTATAAGTCATGAAGAAAGCAATAGCAACATACTAAACGATCGGGTGCTAAGCTAATGGAATGGGTCATGTCAATCAGATCATTCAACTAATGATGTGATCTTCTTAATCAAATAACAACTCTTTGTCCATGGTTAGGAAACATAACCATCTTTGATTAACGAGCTAGTCAAGTAGAGGCATACTAGTGACACTCTGTTTGTCTATGTATTCACACATGTATTATGTTTCCGGTTAATACAATTCTAGCATGAATAATAAACTTTTATCATGATATAAGGAAATAAATAATAACTTTATTATTGCCTCTAGGGCATATTTCCTTCAGTTTGTGCCAAGTAGAACCGTTGGGAAGACTTGGGGAAAGTCTTGTTGAACTTGCTGTAAAAAACAGAAACTTTAGCGCTCACGAGAACTGCTGTCATTTTTATTTGGAAAGTGATATTTAGTTAATTCTTTTTGAAGATGATTAATAGATAAATTCCTCACGTCCAGAAATTTATTTTAGAATTTTGGTGTTCCAGATCTTGCGCTAGCTACAGATTACTACAGACTGTTCTGTTTTTGACAGATTCTGTTTTTCGTGTGTTGTTTGCTTATTTTGATGAATCTATGGCTAGTAAAATAGTTTATAATCCATAGAGAAGTTGGAATACAGTAGGTATAACACCAATATAAATAAATAATTAGTTAATTACAGTACCTTGAAGTGGTCTTTTGTTTTCTTTCGCTAACGGAGCTCACGAGATTTTCTACTTTAAGTTTTGTGTTGTGAAGTTTTCAAGTTTTGGGTAAAGATTTGATGGATTATGGGACAAGAAGTGGCAAGAGCCTAAGCTTGGGGATGCCCATGTCACCCCCATGATAATCTAAGGACACCTAAAAGCCAAAGCTTGGGGATGCCCCGGAAGGCATCCCCTCTTTCGTCTACTTCTATCGGTAACTTTACTTGGAGCTATATTTTTATTCACCAGATGATATGCGTTTTGCTTGGAGCGTATTTTATGATTTGAGTCTTTGCTTATTAGTTTACCACAATCATCCTTGCTGTACACACCTTTTGAGAGAGCCATACATGATTTGGAATTTGATAGAATACTCTATGTGCTTCACTTATATCTTTTGAGCTTTATAGTTTTGCTCTAGTGCTTCACTTATATCTTTTAGAGCACGGTGGTGGATTTGTTTTATAGAAACTATTGATCTCTCATCATCTCATGATTCACTTAGATTATTTTGAGAGTCTTAATAGCATGGTAATTTGCTTAAAATCCTAATATGCTTGGTATGCAAGATTAATAATAAAACTTTCGTATGAGTGTGTTGAATACTAAGAAAAGTTTGATGCTTGATGATTGTTTTGAGATATGGAGGTAATAATATCAAAGTCATGCTAGTTGAGTAGTTGTGAAATTGAGAAGTACTTGTGTTGAAGTTTGCAAGTCCCGTAGCATGCACGTATGGTAAATGTTATGCAACAAATTTGAAGCATGAGGTGTTATTTGATTGTCTTCCTTATGAGTGGCGGTCGGGGACGAGCGATGGTCTTTTCCTACCAATCTATCACCCTAGGAGCATGAGCGTAGTGCCGAGGTTTTTGATGACTTGTAGATTTTTGCAATAAGTATGTGAGTTCTTTATGACTAATGTTGAGTCCATGGATTATACGCACTCTCACCCTTCCATCCTTGCTAGCCTCTTCGGTACCGTGCATTGCCCTTTCTCACATTGAGAGTTGGCGCAAACTTCGCCGGTGCATACAAACCCCGTGATATGATACACTCTTTCACACATAAACCTCCTTATATCTTCCTCAAAACAGCCACCATACCTACCTATTATGGCATTTCCATAGCCATTCCGAGATATATTGCCATGCAACTTTCCACCATTCCGTTCATCATGACACATTCATCATTGTCATATTGCTTAGCATGATCATGTAGTTGACATAGTATTTGTGGCAAAGCCACCGTTCATAATTATTTCATACATGTAACTCTTGGTCCATTGTATATCCCAGTAAACCGCCGGAGGCATTCATATAGAGTCATCTTTGTTCTAGTATCGAGTTGTAATCATTGAGTTGTAAATAAATAGAAGTGTGATGATCATCATTATTAGAGCATTGTCCCAAATGAGGTATAAAAAAAGAAAGGCCAAAAAAAGAGAAGGCCCAAAAAAGGCGATAAAAAAGAGAAGGCCCAAAAAATGAGAGAAAAAGAGAGAAGGGACAATGTTACTATCCTTTTACCACACTTGTGCTTCAAAGTAGCACCATGATCTTCATAGTAGAGAGTCTCTCATATTATCACTTTCATATACTAGTGGGAATTTTTCATTATAGAACTTGGCTTGTATATTCCAACAATGGGCCTCCTCAAGTGCCCTAGGTCTTCGTGAGGAAGCAAGTTGGATGCACACCCACTAGATTCTTTTGTTGAGCTTTCATACATTTATAGCTCTAGTGCATCCGTTGCATGGCAATCCCTACTCCTTTCATTAACATCAATCGGTGGGCATCTCCATAGCCCATTGATTAGCCTCGTTGATGTGAGACTTTCTCCTTTTTTGTCTTCTCCACATAACCCCCCTCATTATATTCTATTCCACCCATAGTGCTATGTCCATGGCTCGCGCTCATATATTGCGTGAAAGTTTATAGGTTTGAGATTACTAAAGTATGAAACAATTGCTTGGCTTGTCATCGGGGTTGTGCATGATGAGAGCATTCTTGTGTGACGAAAATGAAACATGACTAAACTATATGATTTTGTAGGGATGAACTTTCTTTGGCCATGTTATTTTGAGAAGACATAATTGCTTAGTTAGTATACTTGACGTATTATCATTTTTATGTCAATGTGAACTTTTGTCTTGAATCTTTCGGATCTGAATATTCATACCACAATTAAGAATAATTACATTAAAATTATGCCAAGTAGCACTCCGCATCAAAAATTCTGTATTTATCATTTACCTACTCGAGGACGAGCAGGAATTAAGCTTGGGGATGCTTAATACGTCTCCAACGTAGCTATAATTTTTGATTGCTCCATGCTATATTATCTACTGTTTTAGACATTATTGGGCTTTATTTTCCACTTTTATATTATTTTTGGGACTAACCTATTAACCGAAGGCCCAGCCCAGGATTGCTGTTTTTGCCTGTTTTAGGGTTTTGAAGAAAAGGAATATCAAACGGAGTCCAAACGGAATGAAACCTTCAGAAACGTGATTTTCTCATCAGATAAGATCCAGGAGACTTGGACCCTCCGTCAAGAAAGCCACGAGGTGGTCATGAGGGTGGAGGGCGCCCCCCCCCTAGGGCGCGCCCCCTGCCTCGTGGGCCCCTCGAAGCTCCACCGACGTACTTTTTCCTCCTATATATATCCATGTACCCCCAAACGATCGGGGACGGAGCCAAAAACCTAATTCCACCACCGCAACTTTCTGTATCCACGAGATCCCATCTTGGGGCCTGTTCCGGAGCTCCGCTGGAGAGGGCATCGATCATGGAGGGCTTCTACATCATCATCCAAGCCCCTCCGATGAAGTGTGAGTAGTTTACTTCAGACCTACGAGTCCATATCTAGTAGCTAGATGGCTTCTTCTCTCTTTTTGGATCTCAATACAATGTTCTCCCCCTCTCTCGTGGAGATCTATTCGATGTAATCTTCTTTTTGTGGTGTGTTTGTTGAGACCGATGAATTGTGGGTTTATGGTCAAGTCTATCTATGAATAATATTTGAATCTTCTCTGAATTCTTTTATGTATGATTGGTTATCTTTGCAAGTCTCTTCGAATTATCAGTTTGGTTTGGCCTACTAGATTGGTTTTTCTTGCCATGGGAGAAGTGCTTAGCTTTGGGTTCAATCTTGCGGTGTCCTTTCCCAGTGACAGAAGGGGCAGGAAGGCACATATTGTATTGTTGCCATCGAGGATAACAAGATGGGTTTTTTATCATATTGCATGAAACTATCCCTCTACATCATGTCATCTTGCTTAAGGCGTTGCTCTGTTTTTAACTTAATACTCTAGATGCATGCTGGATAGCGGTCGATGAGTGGAGTAATAGTAGTAGATGCAGAATCGTTTCGGTCTACTTGTCTCGGACGTGATGCCTATATACATGATCATACCTAGATATTCTCATAACTATGTTCAATTATGTCAATTGCTCAACAGTAATTTGTTCACCCACCGTAGAATACTTATGCTCTTGAGAGAAGCCACTAGTGAAACCTATGGCCCCCGGGTCTCTTTCTCATCATATCAATCTCCATCACTTTATTATTGCTTTGCTTTTACTTTGCTTTTACTTTTTACTTTGCATCTCTACACCAAAAATACCAAAAATATTATTTATCATCTCTATCAGATCTCACTTTTGTAAGTGACCGTGAAGGGATTGACAACCCCTAAGCGTGTTGGTTGCGTTGAGCTATTGTTTTTGTGTAGGTACGAGGGACTCGAGCGTAGCCTCCTACTGGATTGATACCTTGGTTATCAAAAACTGAGGGAAATACTTACACTACTTTGCTAGATCATCCCTTCCTCTTCGGGGAAATCCAACGCAGTGCTCAAGAGGTAGCAGAGCACCAGCCGTAGTAGTACTCTTTGCTTTTTTTAATTAAGAGCGCCGGTCTTTAATTTGTTAGAGTAATGTTTGGGTCAGCTAGCTCTATTTAATTGCTGAACTTGCTCGATTAAGAAGTGTGGGTGTGTTGTAGTCTCCTTTGTGTACCCAAATTATGCAATGACGTGGATGACCATTGTAACCAGGGAAATTCAAAACAATTTTTTTGACGTTCAAACTCATCACACACGGGTTAAGCTATCTGAATCGTTTGTGATGTTCACATATCGTACACAGTTTTGAATAAGGGACTGTGTCTGATGACACTTTGCGCGCTAGTTTTTTCGCTGAAGCGATTCCAAATTTTCGGCTTCCGCGGAAATATCTACCTCCCCGCCCCCTCCCCCTTACCAAAAGCCACATTTTCCCTGTTTCGGCCTTCCTTTCCAAGTTGAAACCTTCACTCCTTGTTTGCAGCGCCGCCTCCTTGCCGGTGACCCTCCTCCATGCTGCTCGGCCTCGCCTATCCAGGCAGGTAATCCACACCCGACCCCCATCATCCTTCTCCTTCCACATCCCACATGCCCCAAACACCGGCGCGACACCTTCCACCCAAATCACCAACCCCTCCACCAAATAAGTGCCGCCCTAAGCCATGGTGCGCATAGTATAGCCAGGATCCCAAGGACCATTTGGCAGTGGAGAAGCAAATCACGGCCGCACGCACGGATGAGGTCGCGATGGCTGCCATTCGTGTCAACCCCCAGATATTGGAGGAGCACCTCGCCATCGAGGCCACCGTCGAAGCCTCGCGCGCCGACGACGCGACGCGGTTGGCTGTTTGGTTCAATTCTGCAATGTGATGTTCAATTATTGTGGGTGCATTCTGTGATTGTATACCATGTGAGAAACAAATCTAATTTGGTTGTACTAAATACATGAGAAACAAATATAATTTCTATATTTCCAAGTTGTTAAGCATGCTTGGTTTGGTTAACTGTCTGATCTTCTATTAGGAGTATGTTATATTGTGCAATGTGGTGCTCAGTTAACGTTTGGTTCATTTGTTGTGGTGTTTAGTTAACTGTTTTGTTTGGTTCAATTCTGCATGCGATGTTCAATAGTTGTGGGTGCATTCTGTTATTATATACCATGTGAGGAATAAATTGAATTTGGCTGTAGTAAATACATGAGAAACAAATACAATTGCTATATTTCCAAGTTGTTAAGCATGCCTGGTTTGGTTAATTGACTGATCTTCTATTAGTAGTATGTTATATTATGCAATGTGGTGCTTAGTTAATGTTTGGTTCATTTGTTGTGGTGTTTAGTTAATTTCTTGGTTCAATTCTGCAATGTGATGTCCAATTGTCGTGGGTAGAATTTTGTATTATTGTGCATGTGAGGAATAAATCAAATTTGGCTGCACTTAATACATGAGAAACATATACAAGTGCTATATTTTCTAGTTCTTAATCATGCTTGGTTTGGATAAATGGGTTTTCCATGTGGCTTGAATTAATCTGATGAATCTGCAATGTGCTTATTTTTCATCAACATATTTTACTGATAGCATGCGAACCCTCACTTAACCTGATGACTAACTACTTTATATGTGTTGAAGGGAAACAATGGGAAGCACTGAGATTTACAATCGAGGTTAACACGTGCATGGTCCGTTGTCTAATAGCACATTATTGTGCAATTGCAGGAACCATTCTAATATTTAGGTTTTTAACAATTTGGTCTTGCACATGTAGGTCCTGTTGTCAGAGGTTTTGGCCCATTGTTCGACCCTTTTTGCATATGGGGAAATGAGTTGTCCATGAATATCAGTCAAGTCAAGAAACTCAGAAAGATTGTTAGGATAAAGAAATTAGCGACAAAAAACAAACAAGATCTTTGTCTGCAAATGAAGAAGACATCAGTTTACTACATGATGGTACTAACTATTATACCTTGCCTTTTGTATTCTTTTACCCCATTTCCAATATAGAGAAGATATTTATGCACATCCTTGTTTTCAGGCCTTTCCAAAGCAATTCACTGATGATTACCTCTCAAACCACATGTATGGTCAGGAGGCGAGGAAGGTATTCATACAACACACACGGTTCAATATTGAAGTGTTCCTGAAGAGGGCGAAGGATGGACGATCAATCATCCACAGGCACTGGCCTAAAGTTACAAAGACCTTCAACATCAATGAAGGCTCAATATTCGCCTTCTACTTCAATGGTTTTCCAGATGAGATACACATGTCTATGTATCATCTATGATGCTAATTTCAAAAGGTTATAGATGTTGCATGTGAAACTTGGTGCTAGTATAGTTGTGTAATGGGGTAGATGAGTGCTGAAGCTATATGATGTTGTACTCTGATATATTTCAATTATAAAAATGAAATATATTGTGTGCTTAATATGAAATGTCAATTAGATTAATAAATGGATTATTAATAATCGGATAATTAGCCTGCTGATTGTGTTTTTCTATTGCAAACGGTTATTGAGAAAACACCGTGTGCGATGCATTCAATAACGCACGCAGTTTCTAGGAATAAACCGTGTTAGATTAATAGACATCCTCTTAAAAACTGTTTGCGTTAGGCCACCTGGCGCAAATGTTTACCACATAAAAACTATGTGTGATGGATAGCCCTTGACACATAGTTTCTTCTAGGCACCGTGTGTGATGCATTCAATAACGCAAACGATAAAATTATTAATACCATGTGCAATGGAAACGATATCACAGACGATTTAACAGGGAAAATTGTGTGTGATGTACTACCGAACAAAAATGTTTTCCTTGGAGCGACTTTGTGGGATGTATATACGAACGGAAATGTTTAGCGGTGACTGATTATGTGGGATGTACTTACGACCAGAAATGATTTCGCCTGTATAATTGTATTTTTTAGCACTATTGTACGTATTTTCTGTATTTGAGTGCTCGCCAGTCTCACACGACCTCATTTTGTCGAGCGTGTGTGCCAGGAGGGCATATCCCTGACGGTTTCTGGGTTGTGTGGGAAGGACCCCCTATCGCCCACACTCACTAGGCGACGGTTCCAAATGCCATCATGGAAAGGGGTTAAAACCGTTTGTATAGCACCTCGTTGTACTAGTGATTAATAAACATTTATCATGATATAAGAAAATATAAATAACAACTTTATTATTGCCTCTAGGGCCTATTTCCTTCACAAACTAGCTTTCACCCGTTGTATGTGAACGTAGAGCTTATCACAACTGATCATCATGTGGTGTCTCGGCACGACGAAATGTAGCAACGGTGCATACTCAGGGAGAACACTTATACCTTGAAATTTAGTGAGGGATCATCTTATAATGCTACCGTCGTACTAAACAAAATAAGATGCATAAAGGATAAACATCACATGCAATCAAAATATGTGACATGATATGGCCATCATCATCTTGTGCCTTTGATCTCCATCTCCAAAGTACCGTCATGATCTCCATCGTCACCGGCTTGACACCTTGATCTCCAACGTAGTATCATCGCCAACTATTGCTTCCACGACTATCGCTACCGCTTAGTGATAAAGTAAAGCAATTACATGGCGATTGCATTTCATACAATAAAGCGACAACCATAAGGCTCCTTCCAGTTGCCGATAACTTCTACAAAACATGATCATCTCATACAACAATTTATATCTCATCACGTCTTGACAATATCACATCACCACATGCCCTGCAAAAACAAGTTAGACATCCTCTACTTTGTTGTTGCAAGTTTTACGTGGCTGCTACGGGCTTCCAGCAAGAACTGTTCTTACCTACGCATCAAAACCACAACGATTTTTCTTCAAGTGTGCTATTTTAACCTTCAACAAGGATCGGCCGTAGTCACTCGATTCAACTAAAGTTGGAGAAACATACACCCGCTAGCCACATGTGTGTGAAGCACGTCGGTAGAACCAGTCTCATGAACGCGGTCATGTAATGTCGGTCCGGGCCGCTTCATCCAACAATACAGCCGAATCAAAGTAAGACGTTGGTGGTAAGCAGTATGACTATTATCGCCCACAACTCTTTGTGTTCTACTCATGCATACCATCTACGCATAGACCTGGCTCTGATACCACTGTTGAGGGACGTAGTAATTCAAAAAAATTCCTACAATCACGCAAGATCTATCTAGGAGAAGCAAAGCAACGAGACGGAGAGTGTGTCCACGTACCCTCATAGACCGAAAGCGGAAGCGTTATGTAACACGGTTGATGTAGTCGAACGTCTTCACGATCCAACCGATCCAAGTACCGAATGTACGGCACCTCCGTGTTCAGCACATGTTCAGCACGATGACGTCCCTCGAGCTCTTGATCTAGTAGAAGGACGAAGGAGAGTTCCATCAGCACGACAGCGTGATGACGATGTTGGTGATGTGATCCGCGCAGGACTTCGCCTAAGCACTACGACAATATGACCGAGGTGGTAAACTATGGAGGAGGGCACCGCACACGGCTAAGACAAATCTTGATGTGCCTTTGGGGTGCTCCCCGCCCTCGTATATAAAGGGGGGAGGAGGAGGCCGGTGGCCTAGGAGGGGCGCGCCAAGGGGGAGGGGAGAGTCCTACT
>NC_041388.1:382774304-382784504 GCF_002162155.2 Triticum dicoccoides
CACACACACCTTTTCCTTCCAACAGAGGAGGAAAGGAGGGGAAGAGGGGAAGAGGAAAAGGGGGGCCGCGCCCCTCCCCTTCCTATTTGGACTCCACTTGGGGGGGGCATCTCCCGCTTGTGGGTTGTCCCCTCTTCTCTCCCATGGCCCATGAGGCCCATGATTTCCCCGAGGGGGTTCCGGTAACCCCTCAGCACTCCGATAAAATACCCGGATCACTCAGAACCATTCTGATGTCCGAATATAACCTTTCAATATATGAATCTTTACCTCTCGATCATTTCGAGACTCCTCGTCATGTCCGTGATCTCATCCGGGACTCTGAACAAACTTCGGTCACCAAAACACATAACTCATAATACAAATCGTCATCGAACGTTAAGTGTGCGGACCCTACGGGTTCGAGAACTATGTAGACATGACCGAAACACATCTCCGATCAATAACCAATAGCGGAACCTGGATGCTCATATCGGCTCCTTCATATTCTATGAAGATCTTTATCGGTCAAACCACATATCAACATACGTTATTCCCTTTGTCATCGGTATGTTACTTGCTCGAGATTCGATCGTCGGTATCATCATACCTAGTTCAATCTCATTACCGGCAAGTCTCTTTACTCGTTCTGTAATGCATCAGCCCGCAACTAACTCATTAGTCACATTGCTTGCAAGGCTTATAGTGATGTGCATTACCGAGAGGGCCCAGAGATACCTCTCCGATACTCGGAGTGACAAATCCTAATCTCGATCTATGCCAACTCAACAAACACCATTGGAGACACCTGCAGAGCATATTTATAATCACCCAGTTACGTTGTGACGTTTGATAGCACACAAAGTGTTCCTCCGGTATTCGGGAGTTGCATAATCTCATAGTCAGAGGAATATGTATAAGTCATGAAGAAAGCAACAACAATAAAACTAAATGATCATAATGCTAAGCTAATGGATGGGTCTTGTCCATCACATCATTCTCAAATGATGTGATCCCGTTCATCAAATGACAACACATGTCTATGGTCAGGAAACTTAACCATCTTTGATTAACGAGCTAGTCAAGTAAAGGCATACTAGGGACACTTTGTTTTGTCTATGTATTCACACATGCACTAAGCTTCCGGTTAATACAATTCTAGCATGAATAATAAACATTTATCATGATATAAGGAAATATAAATAATAACTTTATTATTGCCTCTAGGGCATATTTCCTTCAGATAAATGTTCTAGCAATTCAAACATCGTCTTTTCCCTCCATGACACCATTTTGTCTTTCAAATCATAATGAAAAAATAGGGTACACCACAAACAGTTTACTAGTAAGAATCGTGTGCAATGCGATATAAAATATCTTGGTGCACCCTCTTGTATGGCTTACGCTGGAAGCTTCATCGTCTACAGTCCACCGCCCGCGCTTCAACCATACTACACAGCAGTTTCTCGCGGCACCGAGTGAAAAATTTTGGCAACCGCGGAAATATCTAGCAACCCGCCCCCTTCCCCGACCAAATTCCACATTTCCATTGTTCCTCCTTCAATTCCTCTGCTTACTTGTAGCGCCGCCTCCTCACCGGCAACCCTTCTTCTGGTTGCACGGCCTCGTCGATATAGTCCGGTAATCCACACCCCATCCCCATCCTCCCCCTCCTTCTCCATCTCACATGCCACGACTAATGATGTAACACCTTCCCCCAAATCACTGCCCTGTCTTCCATATAACCGCCATCCACAGCCATTTTGCATGCAGTATAGCGAGGAGCTCAGGAGCATCTAGCAGTGGAGAAGCAAATCACGGCCGCACACGCGGATGAGGTCGTGATGGCTGCCATGCATGCCGACTACCAGATCTTGGAGGAGCACCTCGCCTTTGTGGCCACCATCGACACCGCCACGGGATTGGCTAATTTAAAATACATTTGGTGGTATTTTCTCGAGGCCACTGATACGTCTCCGTCGTATCTATAATTTTTTATCGTTCCATGCCAATATTATACAACTTTTACATACTTTTGGCAACATTTTTTATGATTTATTTGACTAATATATTGATCCAGTGCCTAGTGCCAGTTTCTGTTTTTTGCATGTTTTTTGCTTCGTAGAATATCCATATCAAATGAAGTCCAAACACAATAAAAATTTACGGAGAATTATTTTTGAATATTTGTGATTTTTGGGAGGTGGAATCAACGCAAATGGGGGCCCACATCTCCCAAGATACACCAGGGTGCGCCCCAGGCCCCAGGCGCGCCCTGGTGTCTTGTGCCCTCCTCGTACATCGTTTGGATCTCTACTTCGGGCACAGGGAAACTTATATCTGGAAAAAAATTGTGTTAAACTCTCAGCGCAATCGTAGCTACGGATCTCTGGATATTTAAGAAACGGTTTTCGGCCAGATCTGGGGGAGCGCAAAACAGAAGAGAACATAGTGGGAGATTCAATCTCGGAGGGGCTCCCGCCCCTCCGCCACCATGGAGGCCATGGAAAAGAGGGGAAACCCTCCTCCCATCTAGGGCGGAGGCCAAGGAAGAATAAGAAGGAGGGGGCTCTCTCCCCCTCTCTCCCGGTGGCGCCAGAACGCCGCCGGGGCAATCATCGTGTGATGAAGATCTACTCCAACAACTCCATCATATTCACCAACATCTTCATCACCTTCCCCCATCTATATTCAGCGGTCCACTCTCTCGCAACCCTCTGTATCCTCTACTTGAACATGGTGGTTTATGCTTCATACTATTATCCAATGATATGTTCCCACCCTATGATATCTGAGTAGATGTGTGTTGTCCTATCGGTAATTGGTGAAGTGCTATGGTTGGTTTAATTTGCTTGTGGTTATGTTGTTGTACTTTGGTGCACATCATATAAGCGCACGTGTGGATCACATCATAGGGTTAGTTGTATGTTGATAGGACTATGCATTGGAGGGCAAGGGTGACAGAAGCTTCAGCCTAAACATAGAAATTGATACATACGAGATTGAAGGGGGACCAATATATCTTAATGCTATGGTTGGGTGTTTTACCTTAATGAACGTTAGTAGTTGAGGATGCTTGCTAATAGTTCCAATCATAAGTGCATAGAATTCCAAATAAGGGACGACATGCTAGCAGTGGTCTCTCCTACATAAAAGCTTGTTATCGGTCTAGTAACGTAGTCAATTGTTAACGGACAATTCCGCAAATCCTACCAACACTAATCCACACTTGTTTTACTAAACTTAATTGTTTCTTTATTTAAACAACACCTAACTTTAATTTTTCATGTTCTTTATTATCTTGCAAACTTATCCACACCTACAAAGTACTTCTAGTTTTATTCTTCACTACTAGGAAAAGGCCTACTAATGGTGCACCTAATTTGGCCATTAATGGCGCATTAGTGGTGCGCCATTAGTAGCAAGCCATTAGTATATTTTACTAATGGCGCACCACAGATGTGCCATTAGTATGCCTCCCAGGGGGCCATGTATACCCAGGTGATTTGGCATACTAATGGCGCACGACAGCAAGATGCGCCATTAGTAACTTCGGCATACTAATGGCGCACTATTTAATGATGCGCCATTAGTATCCTTTGGCATACTAATGGTGCACTATGATGTGATGCGCCATTAGTATGAATATTAGGTTTTTTTATTTTTTATTTTTCTGTTTTTTGCACAGGTTACAAAATGTATAATTGGACAAAATATAGACAGCACACATCAACAACAGATTCATCGAATACAATAGAAGATTAGTCTCTGAATACAATTCATCATTTTAGTCTCCGAATACAAGTCATCATATTAGTCTCCGAATTGAAAAGACCGAACAAAGATAGAACATTATATTACAAGTCTCGAGACCACGAGTTTGTCTTCACATTACAAGTCGATATCGATCATCTAAACTACCATCACATAGAAGAGAGCTGTGGTCATCACGATGAAACTCGTCTTCATCCGGTTCCTCCAACGCTCCCTCCCCTCTCCCGCTAGATAGCGGGCGTATCTAGATTTGGCCTCGACCCTAGTGGCATACCCTTTGTAACTATTACCGCTGAATCGGTGAACCTGTCTCCGACACTCCTCCTAGTCGTCGTAGACTCCGGGAACCTTAATCTTGTACACGACATACCATGGCATCACTATGCAGTAGCCAAACGAAACGTTAGTACCAATTCACAGACAATACATAAGCAATATATAAGTATGCAATAGAACGATCGGAAGAGAAAAGCAAGACATTAATAGCATCGATTACATCTTAAGTTGAACGACTCTCGAAAGCAAAGAGACATACTACAAGTTCATTAAAGTTTAATTACAACATGAGCCAATCGATGTTTCAGAACTAGACACAGCATCACTGCTTTTGACTCGACTCAAGGGACCGGAGCGTGGATGAAGCCGCCATCTATCGTGGGAGTCATGAAAGAACGGGCGTTGTCAGCCTGCATTTGTAGGATTGTGTCGATGTCACTGTTGGACGGTTGATTTCTGAGGTAGAACTGCCCCGCGGTACGAAGGACATCTTGATGGATGATTTCCGCAAACTCCGACTGGATGCGAAAGAATTCTTGTCTGATGTCCGCGTCCTGGATTGCCGACACGCTCGCGGCCCAATCTTTGAGTCTACTCGGTAGCAGAAGTTGATGATGGTCTCGTACGATCGCCCGCATGTGATGGATGGCGTAGTAGGCACCCTTCTGACCGCCAGGCGGCTGCTTGATGCGGCAGAACGTTGTATTGTGGGAGAACACGTGCTTGCCGTACTTACGAATAGGCCTGGTGAAGGTGCCTCCAGATTTGATGTAGCCGGGGAGAACATCATCAAGAACCTTCTTGACATTTGTGTAGTCTACGTTCGACTGACGGTCCGGGTCGAAATACGTGGCCATGGAATATTTGGGGCTTAGGAGGATGAGCGTGCAACGTGTGTCACTGCAGAAAACACGGAATGTTAAAAGAGAAACGATCGAAATCTAAGAACTCATATGTTACAGGGCGGTTGAGGGGAGGACTTACTCGGGAAAGTAAGGCACGAGGAAGTTATCCTTATCTTGGTTTGCCAGAATGACGCCTTCGAGGTAAGAACTCGCGACTTGCCGGTCCCTAGCGTTGCCCAAGATCTTGGCACGCATGTAGAAGGGGTCGACTATCACGATGTCTGGGGTCTTGTCGCGAATGATCCGCATCTCCATACTCAGCGAAAATAGCCGAACGAAGGTGTAGTGCAGCGGATGAAGGTTCAACATAGCGTGGATGTCATCAAACCGCAGGACGATCGTACCCCCGATGGAGTTATCCACAAAGCCCTTGCCCTCTGGCACCTTGGCCGTGAAAACCGGGTATGCCACATCCTTCTCTCCGAGACGCCGCTTCTCCAAAGAAAGAACATTGTCATGCAGACTCCGCATAGCACCGGTTGCAGCATCGAGCATATTTCTCGGTAGCATCGGCCTACCCGCCACATGCACCCTCCTCGAGATATCCTCAGGTGAAGGTGGCCCGTCCTGAGCACGGATCGTACTCGGTGCCGGCTAGCCCGCACCCTTGTTAGTCTTTCTTTTGCGTGCCTTCTTCTTCTCTTGTAATGGGACCGAGTTCTGCTCACAGACCGCCTTCTTGAGTGTGTTGGGGCTGATCATATTTCGCACCTCGCCTATCTGAGGATCGGTGAAGTCGGCAGCTGGAGGCGTCTCCTGAGAGCTGAACTGCAGATGACGCCTTTTGCAACTTGGCTTCTCCGCGATACCAGCTAGATCGCGCACATCTTTTGTTGGGTTGGGTTCTTGAGAAGGAGGCCCCATGAAGTCGCCACCGTACCCATGATCGGCAAAGTACTGATCGACGTTGGCAAATGTATCGTCATCGTCGTCGTTCTGATCCTGTGCCATATGCATGTTTGGATCCAGTGGCATAGGGATGTCCGGCACCGTTGCGGCGGTCTTGCCATGGGGCCTACTTGGCGCCGGCACGACTGGCGGTGTTGTCTTTGGGGTGGTGTCCCCCGCCCCCAAACGAATCTGGCTCTTCGGCCAAAGCAGGGGCCAGCTCAGGCAAGCGCTGAGGGTCATCACGTCATCATCGTCGGCCCCGATGGGTCGAATCGGAGGTAACAACTCGTCGCAGCCTGGCAGCACCCGAACCAGTTGAACCCTAAACAAGTTGGGTGGCATCTGGGTACCGTGGAACAAGGGGTTGCCCGGTTGAACGATTTTTCCCTTGGCGACATCGACCAACTCGTTGTTCACGAAGTGCAGGAGAGTGCACGGAACGTCGGCGGCGCCCTGCGAAAACATGTAGGGCGTCAGGGATGCCCAGTCAAAGGCAAGGGGATGAAGTCCTCGGCCAAGAGAGGCTTAATTAGTTACCGCGATGATGGCGTCGAGCTCGGCTAATGTCGAGGCACCGCCAACGGCGGGCATGCAGTTGACGGAGGGGCCGCTTGCTGCAGAGGTGCCGGCCGACGTACACCCGGGTGCATTAAGCTCCCGTGCCGGCGTCGGAGACACCAATGCCGCCTCCGCCGGAGACACCAATGGCCCCGCCATCGCGTTCTGCGAGTTGCTGGCCGTGAAGCTAGGAATCGGGGGCGGCCCCTGTTGGCCGCCCGCAATCCACGCACTAATCCCCTGGATCAAGGTAGGCACAATGGTGGTGATCGTCGCTCCGAGTTGTTGTTGCACTTGCTCTTGGACAATCTCCAAAATCTGCGCCACCTGTGCCCTGAGTTCTTGAACCTCGCGCGCCTGGCTTTCCGAGCTGGTCTTTTTCTCCTTTCGCCCACCAGTGTTATAGTATGACGACCATTTTGTCGACAAGCCTTTGTCGGCCACATGACCAGCTGATGTCGGCTTACTGAGCTTATCCTTGTTCTTCATTACATTCAACGCCCTATTTAGAGTGGTGTCCCAAGGGTTGCTCTTAGTCGACCCCGCGCTACTGCTTTCAGTCGCCTGCGGAAGGAATGTGAACCATTTAGAAATTTGGCTTCATTAATTAGAATGCAACCATATGGAGCTAATTACGCGGGGGTGTATTCCTTACCAGAACAAGCTCAAGCGCCCTGGTCTTCGGATCCGTGGTAAGCTCCTTTGTTTTCGGGTCCTTCTTGTACCGGGCCCTGACAAAGTTCCTGGTCTGCTTGTCACCATATTTATCGAAGAGGGGCGGTAGGCCTTGCTCGGCACGGTCCGCCTCCTCCTTGTCCCATATAGGCTCCACCACTCTGTAACCGCCGGGACCGAGTGTGTGTTCCCCTAAGTTCAGCTATCGCATTTCTTTCCCCCACTTACTTGATTCGAAGCTTGCGGTGCTCGAGCAATTGATCTTGAAGTCGTTGTAGTCATCTTCTGTGATCGAAGGATTTTTCTCCTTGATCTTCTCATAACTCTCACCTTTCTCGATCATTCTCTTCACATTGCTTTTCCAAGTAGACAGGGCCGTGCTCATCTTCGTGAGGGCAGCATTGTTCACTTTATTCCCTTTGAGGCTTGTGTTTTCAAATTCAGCGGGGAACTTGTATCATTCGTGCAGCTTCGTGAAGAGGAGGTTGCGCAAATTCCCTCGGTCAGGATGCCTGAGGTTCTCGGTATTGATCGAGACGGTGCTCCGGAGAATGCACCCGAGCTGAAGCGAGTACCCCTTGACTATTCGTTCGGGCGCCGTTGGATTCCCGTTGGAGTCCACTTCAGTAACTTCCTCCTTGAGGGTGCGGAGCACGGTCGGGCGTCGGTCCTTCCGTTGCCTCTTCGGTTGGCTGCCATCTGTGCGTGCGACGCCATCATCAGTGGTGGCATCCTCGGCGGCACCATCAGTGGTGGCATCAGTGGGGTCATCCTCGGCGGTACCATCAGTGGTCTCAGGATCGATGGGGAAGGCGGCGTCCTCATACAAGTGAGGTTGTTCCTCCATCTCCTGGGACAGCTCCCAGAATTTCTTGCCGCCCGAACCCTCGGCCTCATCGTTGTTGGCCATGTTTCTCTATAAATAGGAACAAAGTTTGGTCAAAAAGTTGGTTATTGTCAAGGAACAAGATCATGGTCTCATCATTTAGGGTTTGTCGACACCGAGGCATCCTAAAATCTAAGATTTTATCATTGAGGGTTTTTCGACGCCGAGGCACCCTAAAAGCCTAAGCTTTCATCATTTCGGTTTTTATCGACACCGAGGCACCCTAAAAGCCATGCATTAGTCACAAGTACGCCGGGGCACTTGATCCTACTTAATTAAGTACTAAGATACCCCGGCCCATGCATTAGTCACAAGTACCCCATATGTCCTATTTTTAGCAAAGTCATGCTAAAATTCACGGAAAATTTCAGCATGACCTTTGCTGAAAATAGGACATATGGAGTGCCCGAATTTGTCGGAACGGAAGTTAATCGACATTCCAGCAAACTCAAGGGCCTCTCGGGTGGACAATGCAAAAAAGGACACGATGGTCGGAGACATGACCTTTGCCTAACAGTTCTGAACTCCTGCCAAAACTGAACACAACATTGCATAACAATTCCGAACTTCTGCCAAAGCATCTTGCCATGGCACAAAGTCCATGACCCAGAACAGGAGACATCTGAAACTATACAACTATACAAGCCTACACTAGCCTACACTAGTATTACCACAGTATATATATATATTGCTGTGAACAATCAGGCCAAAGCACATCCAAAGCACAATATGCAGGACAGATAGGCCATCAATATTTCCTCTATGGAAATACAATGGTAGCATCCAGAGGGCAACAACCTTGTACTACTACTTGACACAATCAGCACATCCATATCAAAATTAGTTCTAGCGTATATAAGCAGTACCACATAGCAAATTCATAGGAAAACATCATACATTAGCAGCAGTTCATAGCAAAACTAGATGAATGTTTGGCCTCTTGATAAAAATCAGCTAGGTTTGCTTGGAATCAAAAAGCCCCAAAGTAGAACCCTCAGCATTATTAGATAGAACCAACAATTGAACCAACAAAGCCCCAAAGTAGAACCCTCAGCAAGATGGAAACGAGGCCGCGATCAGTGCTCTGCAATTATGGAAATGGCAGGGGAAAACAGAACCTCCAATTCAACCTATTATAACAACAGCAAGACTTGGAGAAGCAAAAATATTGGTCAAATTCTCCAAACAGAACCTCCAATCCTACTTAAAATATTGGTCAAATTCGAAGATCCCACCCATCTCTCTACGAACAGCAAGAACTTGGAGAAGCAAAAAGCTTTTCCTAGAGCCAAGACCCAAGAACGCACAAAGAAAGACTTTTGACCAAGAACGACAGCCAGACGCGCGACTTGGAGAACCCGATGACAGGGAACCCTGCGCTTCTTGCGCAAAGAAAGCAAATTAGCAACAAAACCTCGGGCTCCTGTTGCCACCAACAAGAGCAGATGCGAGTACGAAATTCAATAACTACACCAATTGGAAAGGAGGCCAATGCTACAGCCCCCCTACACCAATTTTTTTAACCGCGAGAAATTTGTTTAACCAGGTCCTTGTGTTGATCTTAGTCCCACACCTTAAAGTCCATAGTATAAGAATATTGTAGGAATCCAATATGACCAATGCAAATTAAAATAATTACTAATGGTTGCTAAAAATAAAAGTTTGGAATCCTTTAATTCCCCTTTTCTCCTTCCATTAATCATATAATTACGATGTACATGTGTGCAAGTAAATATACCTGTCAATATATACACTGTGATGGTTATAGAGTGATTGTTGAAAGGGGAAAATGGCTGAAACCAGAAAAAAAACAATAAGCCACCTGTCACATAGGTGCTACCAAGTTTAAAATGCCGTCTAAATATTTGCACTTGAGACCAGGTGCCAAGTTTATGTATACACAAGTTAAATATGTATTATTTCCGTCTCAAAATATAAAACACTTTTGTAAGCTAGTTTAGCTTATAAAATGTCTTATATAAAACACAAGCACTACTAATATGTTTGCAGCTTCATAGATGTCTGCTGAACACACATCAATTAAAACATTTTTGTTTCGTTTGCCCACGGTACTGTACTCGATTGTCTCCTGAGCATGAAACAACGAAGCCACATAGCAATGTCTGCTGCATTGTGTATCTCACGAATCCGAGGCTACAAAATTTGATGATCTCTCGGTTGCATAAACGAGCAAAACGATCAGCCCCCCTACTACGATCCGAACCAGTCAAGAGGGGGAGAGGGGGAGAGGGGGAG
>NC_041388.1:382784910-382800040 GCF_002162155.2 Triticum dicoccoides
AGGCGGCGGGGCAGCGTCGAGGCGGCGGGGCAGTGGCGTCGGGGCGGGGTCGAGGCGGCGTCGGGGCGGCGGGGCAGCGTCGAGGCGGCGGGGCAGCGGCGAAGGGGATCGAGGGCGAGGGCGAGGGAGAGAGAGGGGATAGGTTAATTTGGGCCGGGGAGGAAATATGGATGGGGGCGGCACAATACTAATGGCGCACCACACCTCGGTGCGCCATAAGTACATCCATACTAATGGCGCACCTCACCGTGGTGCGCCATTAGTAGTTTCTTTTCTTATAGCAATGGCACAATACTAATGGCGCACCACCCCTCGGTGCGCCATAAGTACATCCATACTAATGGCGCACCTTACCGTGGTGCGTCATTAGTATTTTTTTATAAGACAGTAATAATTTTTTAAACTTGTTTAAATCATAACAGTAATATTTTTTTATAAGACAGTAACAGTAATATTTTCTTATAAGACCGTGGAGCGGGGGAGGGTGCGCGGGGTGCGGGGGGTCGGCGGCGGCGGTTGAGTAGGGGAATCGAGGGTGCGGGGGTCGGCAGCGGCGGCCGGTGGACCGGGGGGTGCTCGGCGGCGAGGGGGACCAGATCTGGCGAGGTGGGATAGCAATCAAGATGGAGGGGGATCGAGATCGAGTGTCCATGAAATTTAAAAATATTCATGATAGTTCAAAAAGTGCCCATGAAATACAATCGAGAAATGAAGGCTACGATTTAAATACAATCGATCTTAGCTAGCTATTTGTTCACAATTTTCTTGCCCTTCTTTTTCGCAAATGGAGTTCTTCTATGGAACGGACGTCCTTTAGGTAGGGTGGTCCTGCTTCTTCTTGTGGTGTATGCTGCTACTTCATCATCGTCGTCATGTTCGATCCTCGGGTCGCCGTACTTGTCGAAGTCTTGCTCATTGGCTACTCCATCCATTCCGATGATCTTCCTTTTGCCTCTCCTCACGACAACACGACTGGTTTTTGACGGGTCGGTAATGAAGAAGCATTGGTCCACTTGGGAAGCCAGTACCCATGGCTCATTTTTCGCGGTGACGTTTGCGCCCGCGGTCTTGGATTTGGCTTCGGGTATAACCATGGTGGTGAAATACCGGTCTTCTTTTAGGACGCTCTTGGCCCATCTGACACGGAACATCGGGACCTTCTCTCCAGCGTAGCTCAGCTCCTAGATCTCCTCGATCCTTCCGTAGTATCTGTCCTTGTCGTTACCGGTGTAGGATTCCATCGTTACCCCGGAGTTCTGATAACCATCGCTCTTCATGTCCTTGTCCTCGGTGTAGAATGTGTAGCCGTTGATATCGTACGCCTCATAGGTCATCAGGTTGTGCTCGGCGCCCTGTGACAAGGCGAATATGAGTTGTTCTTCCGCGGAAGAATCCTCATGTAAAGGGTACGACAGAAGCTTCTGCTTGAACCAACGCGTGAAGCATGAGTTGTGCTCTTTGAGTATATCTCCGTCCGTCCTCCGTTGGCCTCGGTCATTGTACGTCTTCTTAATAAAGGTTTTGTGCTCTACCATCCAAGGATCGACCATGTCTATGTGTTGTAGCATGACTAGGTTTGCTCTTTCAAAGTCAGCGAGTCGACCCTCGAAGTCGACATGCATTTCGTGGCGACCCTCACGGTGACCCCATCCAGCGAGCCTGCCGAGGTGCCTGTTGACGGGCAGACCAACGGGGTTCTCGATGCCTAGATAATTCGTGCAATAGGAGATGCACTCTTCGGTCAGAAAGCCCCTGGCTATGCTTCCCTCTGGACGTGACATGTTGTGAACGTATCCTTTGATGACACCATTCATCCTTTCGGACGGCATCATGCTGTGCAGGAACGTCGGCCCGACTTGGATGATATCGTCCATGATATGGACCAGCAGATGCACCATAACGTCGAAGAATGCGGGCGGGAAGTACATCTCAAGCTCGCATAGTATCACCATGATCTCTTCCTGTAGCCTTCTGAGTTGCCTCACGCCAACAGACTTTCGAGAGATGACGTCGAAAAAGTTGCATAGGCCAAATAGGGTTTCACGGACGTGCGCGTCCATGATCCCACGGATTGCAACTAGAAGTATCTGCGTCATCAGCACATGACAGTCGTGAGACTTCATCCCGCTGAACTTCAGCTTCGCTGGGTCTAGGTATCTGCTTATCTTCCCCGCGTAACCGTAAGGAAGTTTTACTCCTACGAGGCAGGTGAAAAACTACTCGATCTCCTCCTGACTTAGAGTGAAGCATGCGGGAGGGTAGTCATTTCCAGTCTTCTTGGCCTTCTTGCCTTTGCGACGACTTTCCGTGTCCTGCTTCGCCTCATCATCATCATCATCATCATCATCATCATATATAGCGTGAAGCTCCTGCCTGATGCCCATTGATTTCAAGTCTGCCCTTGCTTTCGGCCCATCTTTGGTCCTCTCTGGCATGTTGAGCAGGGTACCAAGCAGACTCTCGCACACGTTCTTCGTGATATGCATGACATCAAGGCTGTGAGGCACACGGTGGATCTTCCAGTACGGCAAGTCCCAGAAAACAGACCTCGTTTTCCATACCTTCAGCAGCGGCTCTGGCGCCTTTCGCTTCTTTCCCGGCTCTGGCGCCTTTTGCTTCTTTCCCGGCAGTGGGCAGTCTTTCCAATTTTTCAACAGCTCGTCTATTTCCTCGCCGCTCCTCGTACGCGGGCGTCCTCGGGGTTCGGTTTCACCATCGAACAGATCCTTGCGTTTTCTCCACGGGTCATCGTCGCGAAGCCACCTTCGCTGTCCCATGAACACGGTTTTCAAAGACCCGGGATCTCTATCTAGTTGGCGATACGTTGTGTCATCCATGCACCTGACGCATCCAGAAAATCCGTGGACCACCTACCCCGTGACATATCCGTAACCGAGATAGTCGTGCACCGTCGTGAGCAGCGCGGCTCTCATAGGGAAATATTCTTTCTCTGCGGCGTCCCACGTATTGGCTGGCGTTTTCCACAGCGTGTCAAGCTCCTCTTTCAGCAGCCCCAGATACAGATTGATGTCGTTCCCTGGTTGTTTCGGTCCTTCAATTAGCATACTCATATGAATGTACTTCCTCTTCATGCACAACCATGGGGGAAGGTTGTACATCCACACAAACACAGGCCAGGTGCTATGTGTGCTTCTCTGGCTGCCAAACGGATTGACTCCATCGGTGCTCGTGCCCAGCATAATGTTCCTTGGATCGTTCCCAAATTCTGGGTCTTCGAAGTTCATCGCTTGCCACTGGCTCGCATCCTTAGGGTGACTCAGCATCTTGTCTTTTTTATCTATCTCCGGATCATTTGCGTCATCTTCTCGCTTCTTCTCCTCCCTATCCGCGTGCCAACGCAGGAGCTTTGCTACCTTAGGGTCCGCGAAATTCCGCTGCAGACGAGGAGTGATCGGAAAGTACCACACCACTTTTCGAGGAGCTTTCTTCCTCTTCTTGTATCGAGTGACGCTGCACACCGGACATATGGTAGACTCCGCGTGCTCATCCCGATAAATGATGCAATTGTTCATGCACACATGGTATTTCACGTGCGGTAAATCTAGAGGACACACGATTTTCTTCGCCTCCTCCAAACTGGTCGGGCACTTGTTCCCCTTGGGAAGACGTTCGTGCCAGAATGACATGTTCTCGTCGAAGCATGCGTCGGTCATTTTGTGTTTTACCTTCATCTCCAGAGCCATGAGCGTTACTTTCAGGCGGGTATCCTCAGGCCTGCATCCTTCATACAATGGAGTAACCGCGTCTAACTCAAGTTGATCCATCTTGGCTTTCTCTCGGGCGGCAGCTCTTGCGTTATCCGTCTGCTTGAGAAGCAGCTCTTGGATATGAGGGTCCTGCACCCAGCCCATCGATGGTCCAGCGTCGTCTGCTCCGCCGGCATCATCATCTTCATGATCATGCCCGTCGTCTGCTCCGGCATCTTCCTCATCATCATGTCCTGCATCTTCTACATGATGACTGTGTACAGCATCATCGTCATGATCATCTTCTGGGGATTCTTCGTCTTCTCGCCCGCCCGAGCCGCGGTGGTTGTCTTGCTGCCCTTCCTCATTTCTTGCCCGGCCCCCATGGACGACTTCGTAGTCATCTTCATCACCTTGCCACCGATAGCCATCCATGAAACCACGCAAGAGCAGGTGGTCCCGCACCTGCCCGGATTCCGGGTCCGCAATAAGGCTCTTCAGCTTGCATCTTCGACACGGAGATCTTATCTTCGTCTCGTTCTTTTGAAGCATCTCGGCCTTCGCGGACCTCAAAAACCTATTCACGATGCCTTCGGTCATCATGCAGACCATGGTCGCCTACGGGGTAGAGCAAAACGATATTTTAGAACCAAGAAAAAATTTGGCATGACTTTCCCTAAAAATAGGACCAAAAAGAATGCTTAATGCCAAAATTCTCGCCGAAACGGAAATGAATCAACATTCCGGCAAAATATTGGCAACTATCGAATTTCAAATACCGGTACACCTCCAAACACAAACACATATGCAACACCACAAACATATGCAACACCACGAATATACATAGATCTAGCTAGGCCATAAAAAGTGCATGTGCACATTGTTGTAGGGAGAACAACATAAATATAGCTTCCCCCCTTACTTACCTATCAAAACAAGGTAATTTAACCACTTAAATTGAATGAATCTATGGTGGAAATGAGGTGAAAAAGAGGAGGCACCCGAGACAAGGAGGAGGTGGAGAGAATGAAGTGGGGAGAAAGTGAGTGTGGGTAGGAGAGGCTGTCCAAAATATCTTGTTGCTGCCCATTTACTAATGGCGCACCAACTCTAAATGCGCCATTAGTAATCCAGGTTACTAATGGCGCACCTCCGGGCGGTGCGCCATTAGTAGTTTTGCAAAAAAAAATACTAATGGAGCACGGTGGAACAGTGCGCCATTAGTAGTTTTGCAAAAAAAGGAATAAAAAATATAATAAAAAACAACATTAGTGGCGCACTTTCCGGCAGGTGCGCCATTACTAGTTACAACTAGTAATGGCGCACTGTGTCTGGATGCGCCATTAGTATGTTTGGACAAGCGCATTAGTTAAAAAAAATTGATATTAATGGCGCACCCGGGGCCAGGTGCGCCATTAGTAGTTTCAACTCTAATGGCATATCAGAAGGTGGTGCGCCATTAGTATATACTAATGGCGCACCGCTTGTCTGGTGCGCCATTAGTGTCAATCCCATCTATAGCCCTTTTTCTAGTAGTGCTTGTTCTAGGTAAAACAAACGTTAAGTGTGTGTAGAGTTATATCGGTGGTCGATAGAACTTGAGGGAATATGTGTTCTGCCTTTAGCTCCTCGTTGGGTTCGACACTCTTATTTATCAAAAAAGGCTACAAACGATCCCCTATATATATTTGTGGGTTATCAGCCACTGTCGGTGCCTTCTAGCGAATTGTCCCCTGTAATGTTAACATGCAATCTGATCTTCTGAAATATAGTGTTCAGTTAACAGTTTGCTCCAACAATTGCTGCATTTCCTAGTAGTTATCAAGCATTCTTGGTTTGGTTAACTGTCTTATCTTCTAGTATATGTTCAATTCTACACTCTGATGTTCATTTGTTGTGGGTATAGTTTTGTATTGTTATGCATGTGAGAAATAAATTAAGTTTACTTGTACTAAATACACGAGAAACATATACAATTGTACTATTTCCAAGTTGTTTAGCAAGGTATGTGTTGTCCTTGGGTCTTGGTAGTGTTGTAGAGGTCTTCGCGTTGGTGTGTAGTGGCTTGGCTGCTCTGTGAGTTGCCTCATCACCATTGGCATGAGGCTGGTCTAGGTCGAGCATGTATTGTAGTACGCATGGTGGGTGTGTTTTGTGGATGTGGTTGCTAATCCTTGTGATTGGCGTTGTATCCGGCTTCTTTGCCTCTTCTTCTATCAATGTATGATACGCATGCTTGCGTGTATTCTAGAAAAAAGTTGTTTAGCATATTTGGTTTGGTTAACTGACTTTTTCCATGCGTCTCGAGTTAATCTGTTAGATCTACAATTTGTCTATTTTTATTAACATATTCCACAGATAGTAGACCTGGCCATGGGATACCCGGCCCGACCTTGCCCACGAGCCGGCCCTGGGCCTGAGATTTCAGCTCGACGCCCGGGCCGGGCCGGGCTCAGGCCCGACAAATTTGCAATTTAAGGAAGGGCCTGGCCCGACGGCCCGAGGCCCGGCAGGCTTTTGCTCTGATGGGCCGGGCTTGAGCCTGATATTTAGGCCCGACGTCCGACCGTCGGGCTTTTGCTCTGATGGGTCGGCCTGGGCCTGATATTTAGGCCCGACGCCCGGGCTGGGCCCGAGCCCAGGTTTTTTGCAACGGGCTTTATTTGGCCCGGCCCAAAGCCCGGCTCGGCCCGACATTTGACCAGGTATAACTGATAGTATGCCAACTCTCAGATATCTTGATCAGAATCGGCCTTATACTACTACCGTTACCATTGCTACTGTTACTAGTTCTATCTAAACTATCATAGTATTGTGCTACTAATATTTTGCTACAGGGAAATAACTTCTCATGTGTGGTTGAATTGACAACTTAACTACTAAGCCTTATAAATATTCTTTAATCCCCTTGTGTCGAATCAATAAATTTGGATGAAATACTATCCTCAAAAACTGTTGCAATCCCCTATACTACTTATGGGTCATCAATGCACCGTCCTATGCGAGCCGAGGCACCGGCCGCAATGGTTTCCATGAGCTCAGCTTGCACTCAAGCTGCACACACAGCACACAACACTTGCAATACCCGCACACGCCCCACATGCTCTCTGCTTCACATGCACGCATCGCCGGCTCGCTCCCGTGGCTGCTCTGTGTGACAGCCACAACCAAAGCCTTGTATTGATTCTGTTCTGTCGAGCTCCACGTTCATCAGAACATAGCAGCTAGTCTGCTGGCTAACAACTCATGCGCACATCCCGGCTCGACTAACTATTCATATAAAAAATTATATTCCCTTTTTTGGGAGCAGCCAAAAAATCTGGTTTTTGAAAAATATTGGGAACGCTGGATTTTTTCACCCAGATTTTTCAAATGGATTTTGAATTCAAAAAACATGAATATTAAAATACATTGAATTTAACCCTCTATGCACAAGAAATACTTGTTATACTGATGTAGTTCGAACCCTATTTAACATTACAATGTCGCTTAATTTAAAAAAATTGGGGCGGTAACTTCAAAATTCAGAGGTACCGGAAATTCTGTTACCGGTATTTCTATGAAAAGTATTTTTTAAATAAGCTTGAATATAGCAAAAAAAAATGATTATTCAGCGAGGAGGGAATCGAACTCGTGACGTGAGAATAGTAGACCGCACGCCGAACTAAGCCAAGAGATGGGTTTTTGTATTGTATGCAGTATGAACCCTATTTAACATTAGTCTTTCGTTTAATTAAAAAAAATGGGGCGATAATAGAAAAATTGAGGTCACCGGAAATTCTAGTTACCAGTATTTCAGACCGAGGAAAAAACCCCTGATTCATATACTATATTTATATATTAACTAATAAATGATTTATTTGTTTGAAATTCTTTTTGCAGGCATCATGGCGAGGGATTCCATCATCGTCTTTGGTCTCTCTCCCAGCCGATAGGAGGAGCATCGATGGGCGACATTCTCTAGGCAGTGGAAGAGATATTTTTAGCAACCATCTCTTCCTCGTCTTTGGTCACTTCCTGTGAAGATCTAATCATCAGCTTGACCACAGAAAACTCATAGATTAAAAAGCATACATAGCTATAAAATTACACATAAATAAATTTTGTAAAATACTCAAACATATTCAATGAATAATTTGATTATAAACCCATAATTTATCGGATCCTAACAAACACATTATAAAAGTTTACATCAGATTGATATCAGATGAGATCATTGTATTGAAGATCAAGAGAGAGAGAAAGCCATCTAGCTACTGCTATGAACCCGTAGGTCCCATGGGAACAACTCACACATCATCATGGAGGCAGAAAAGGTTGATGAAGATTGCTTCCCAAATGGTTTGCCCCTCCGACAGAGTACCGACAAAGGCCTCAAGATGAGATCGCTTCTGAAGAGAGGCCTGCGACGGTGGAAGAATTGTTCAGGACCTCTCCTGGGGGTTTCTGGATATATGAGATTTTATAACGCTAGAATTAGGTCAAATGGACGCAGAGGGGCCCACAAGGCACGCCCCTGCCTTGTGGCTCCCTTGTCCAGTGGTCTAGTGGTTAGCGCGCGTCGCGGTTCACATTGGCGTCTAGAGTTCGAGCTAACGGGCGCTTAAAACGCTGAATAGGAGCTTTTGTTGGGTTGACGTGCGCGTGCCTGAGTGTAGCCTATGTTTGCCCTATATTTGGGCTGGATATAAGAGGCGCTAGACAGTGCGGACATTTAAGGCTGGTTTAAGATGCTCGATTGGGTCGTTCTTTTATCGGTCAGTGACCGGTGCGCCCGCCCACGCATTTGAGGTCGGTTTAAGATGTGGGGTGTGTATAGATAGATGGGAAGACCTATATGAAGCTCTTTCCGTCAAGTTGTCAGGGCTTCGCATAGAGCATCCAGTTGGCGGGCTTTCTGGGCCGTTTTCCCTTTCAAGTGTAGCGACAGGATGCGAACAAAAGGTACCCAAACGGGGCATCAAACCCAGGATCTCGTGCTGAGAGAGAAGGCGATACAACCATCTAAGCCAGCGAGCTTTAGTGATTATAAGACAACACAAACTATTAAGAGCCACACACCAACGCAGATTCAATAAAATTCTGAAATTACGAACATATTTTTTCTAAGGCAGCTCAAATCATTAAATGCTGAATTTTTTTTCTAAACATCATGAACACTTTTTTTAAATGGGAACATATTTTGTATTCCAAAACAAAATTCAGAAAAGCAAACATTTTCAAAATCCTAAAGAAAATTTGAAAACATGAACATTTTTTTAAACTTGTGAATAATTTTTGAAACGGGAACACTTTTTGAAACTCCTACAAAATGGAAACATGAACATTTTTAAAAATGTGTAAACATTTTTTTAAATTTCAAATAATTTCTAAATAACATTCCGAACAATTTTTGAAAAACACAAGCAAAATTTGGAAATACAAACATTTTTTCAAATTTGGAACAATTTTGAAACGTGAACAAGTTTCTAAAATCCTGTAAAAATGAAAATGCAAACATTTTTAAAAATTTGTGAATTATTTTTGAAAGCAGGAACATTTTTTGAGATTCCGAACAATTTTTGAAAAAGTTATGAACAGTTTGAAGGAAAACATACCGAACAAAATTTGAAAATGTCCATTTTTAAATATTTTTTGAACTCCTGAAATAATGGAACTTTCATGAACAATACTTGAAACGTGAATATTTATTCAAATTTGTGAACGTTTATAATGGGAATATTTTTTGAAATTCTGAACTTTTTTGTAAAATTTTTTTTTTTGAAAATCTTAGAAATTTATCAGATTTATAAACAAAACAATAAAACACAACAATTTTTAGAAAATTGGAAAAGAATGAAAATTGAAAATTAAGATGAAAAGAAAGAAAAGAAAAAAATGTAATAGAAACAAGAGAAAATTAAACAGAAAAGGGAAAATGGAGAGAAAATAAAAACAGGAAAACGAAAACGAAAAAAAAAAACAGATCAAGGAAAAAAATGGTTTAGGAACCTTCGAGAAGTTTCCCCAAACTAGAAAAGTTCCCAAAACCGGGGACGTTGAAACGCTTAAACAGGCTGGTCCAGCAAGAAACAGAACAACGACAGCGTCGAATAGGAGATTTCCTAGATAGATGACCTAAAAAGAGAATAGTCATTCCCGCATAGGCCGAGAAAGAAGACAATAGTCATTCCTAGATAGATGACCTAAAAAGACAATGATGCTGGATGATGTAATTAAGCTGGCGCTTGAGAGTGCGGCCACCGAACAGACAACACAGCTGCGGCTCCTCATCGTTTGCACCCACAAAGCTGCTGGTAATTAAGGTCCCCTAGCGCTCTGTGGGTCGATTGATTTGTAGGATTCGAATTCATAGGATTTTTTAATGGTTTCTTAGCTCTCTATTTGTGAGAAAATTTCTATCAATTTCTGATTCAAATTCTTGTGCTTCTCCAATCTTGGGCAGGCATTGCCGCAGTAGGAGGAGCGCGAAGGAAGGCGTCTGACACGTGGTTGTGGTGGCCGTGAAGGCTGGAGAAGAGGTGGATGGGTTCTCACCAAGTTTCTGTGGCTCACACGGTGTTCATTCGACTCTCTAGAATAACTAGAAGATGAGTAAGCATGACTTCTACGTCAAAGGTTGAATCTTTCAAGGCGTGTCTACTTACTAATTTGATTTGATAATTCAACCTAGGAAACTGCCGATAGGGTGTGAATGAAGTTGTTGATATGATTTCTTTCGTGTGTGTGCTACTGATAGATCTCTAAACTTGCATTTCTCTATTATGTTTGTCTATGAGAGCTGTTGCGGTGGATAAGGCTGACATTTTTCGATGTAAACTTCAGATTCAGCTTACAACATGGCAAGGGATAACCTTGATTTCTACATGAGTTACATCTTGTACTAGTAATGTATCATGCCGTGTTCCTAGACTACCAACATTTCAGAATGATAAGCATTATGCATCAGATTTTTCTCTGCATGACAACTAAAATGGTAATTGCTTGACTAAATGATTAAAGGCGTAAATTGATTAGACAACATGGCATTTGTTCTAATTTCTTAATCATATAGTTCACATCAATATTTTGAAGCTGCAGTATATTGGTTTTTAAGCTTGCCACTAACTGCCCCTACACATGTACATGCTAAATTTGTAGCATTCTTACCTTACAATAAAAGGAATCAGATAAAAAAAGTAAATGTAACAAAGTAAATTTTCCTAACACGTATGACTTTCAAATTTATATTTGAGCTCATTGCCAGTTCAAATACCTTTCTTTTGATGTTATTAGTGATGTAATAAATTGCTATTTTTTCCATTTTATACATCATTGCAATTTACAAAAAAATTGGTTGACACTGCTTCGGAGATTCATTAGGTCTCCAATGTAATTTGACATTGTTATGATGGAATAGCTTCGTTCTCCAGTCTTCACAACTGAGTTTTGTTTTCAGTCAGTCCTATGTTACTTTAGGAGAATTCGGTAGCATACTTGCAAAGAGAATGCTTTCTCTGAACTTTGTACCTAACCAATCTGTTAGAACATAGCCCTATGTTACTTTAGGGCAATTCACAGTGTAGTATACCTACAAGTGCATGCTTTCTCTGAACTTTGTAGCTGAACCGTCTGTTAGCACATAGCCCTATGTTACTTTAGGACAATTCACACAGTAATATAACTGCAAGCATAGTATTTCAGTTATTTTCCTGCGAAACATACATCAGACTTAATGCAGATCGACCAGCTAAAAGTTTATTTTTATGATATGTTTATTGCTTGGTGATTCCAGTTGAATTGAAGGTTGAGAATTGCTTTGCAGCTTGTGTGGCTGATGTACAACACTTACACTAAAAAAAATTAATCGGAGGTGCTTCTGTTTATTTATTCTCTAATGATCTAATCATTTAACGTGTATGCTTTTTCTTGTCAACAAGCAGGTACTTCTTTCAGCAACTACTTTCGAAGGTATGCTACTGCCATTTCATGGTACACTTTTCTTTTGAAAATTGTCTAAGGAAACCAATGCAAAAACAATTGTGCATGAACTGATGCTAGAAATGCAAGAAAGATGTCACCGTGATCTTAAACTATAAAGGGCCCTCTTGGATGAGAGTCCAACATCTCGAGGTAAAGATTGCAACTTTGGATACTCAAAGGTGCCAATAGTTATGTTATGTATAATGGATCGCTAGAATTGACCTTTCCCTTTTATGCTCTTCAATTCATATATCATATAGGGCTATCTTGCTCTTGCTTTCCATACACTCATTTAGTAGAACATAATCATATATTTTGCTGCTTAACGACAACGACATTCATTGAACGGTCCACAACTCTGAATGGAAACTGAGTAAGGACATTGAATATTATCACAACCAATATACTTATTTGTTCTACTCTTCCGAACTTTTTTTTTAAACGGAGACAAAATTTTTGCCTCATCTCATTAATAAAGAAAAGGGGTAACAAGGTCTCAAGAGGGTCATTACTCCTCGACAAATGAAAAACAAAAGCCTACTCTTGCGTCATCAAATATCCCATGTGTTTTGCCCCGGCCAGAACCCAATTTCTAGACTCCGCCTTAATACGATCGACCACAACGGTCGGCATCGTTGCTTTTTTGGAACACGCTCGCATTCCTCTGGTTCCACAGCTCCCATGATACAATCATACAAGCATTATAAGAGAGGACACGGCTCTTCCGAACTGGAATACCCTAATTGCTAATAGTTTAATTTAGATGACACCTGAACCCGTGTAAGTCATGTTTGTTGCCGTGTAATTTTTTATATACTTAAAGTTAATCATATAGGTGTAAAATAGTTGCTTCATTGAATTAAAGTTGTCTGCTTACGAGAGATACAAAACAACCCGGTTCTATGACCATGAATAATGTGGGAAGTTTCACTTTATCTGATGAAAAAAATCAACATGCTTGAAAAGTAAAGATGGGTATTTTTTTAAAGGAAGAATCTATGACATGCATTTAAATTCTAAGTTGCCATACTCTGCCTTGACCTGCACAATAACACTGCTAATATATGTACTCTGCCTTGGCATCCACAATAACATTGCCTTGATGTACTATTTAGAAGGAATACACAAAATTACATTTGCTCAGAGAATAATTTTAATTGCCTTCTTAATCAATATTTTAGTGGCACAGTATGCCTAACTCCAGAAAGAATGTACCATTGTGAACGCTTATACTTGAATTTTATATTTAATCATTTTTCCTCAAAGTGCATTGAACACCCCTATATCTTTCTTCAAGTGATGGGTATCACTGGACTTCGACAATTACATTTCTGATATGGTATTTTGACTATCATTATTTGATAACTTATATATTGTTACATGTTGTAAAATGCCCATAACTGTAGTGTTGGCACTCTGCTCGCCTGTACGGTCATGCCTGGATCAGTATTGTCCGCATCCCACCATGATGTGGCTCTGCATGCCAAGGGCGGTGCGCGGCGTGGTTGGACAGGGTACAACAGGGTACAGATTCTTGACGGTGATGAAAGGACGAAGGAGAGCGTAAAGATGTTGGTGCTGGTATTCGTCGTGATGATGCAAATGACAGTATAGTGGCATCTGATGTGATTGAGTACACTTTGTAGCCGGTTAAGAGGACAAACGAAAGAGTTGGATGCAGCTGAAGCTAAACAAGTATTACCGGAGCTACCTTCACATTGTCGGGAGCCTAAATTAGAGGACCTATTCATTCATTCGTTATCTTGATTTTGTGACTGTTCAACAAGTTTCTTGGGTTATCTTTTTATGAGCAAGGTTTGGGGGTTTTGTGTCCTTTAACACAAGTTGCATTGCATTATGAAATGAATGGGTATACCTATTATTGTTTATGTGATCAGCAGAATTTTCACAAATACTATGTACGATCTTAACAATGGATGAAAATCAGTTTTAGTTGACACAATATTTGAAGTTATGATAAAGGGTCTCTCTAGATCTTAGTCGACTGAGACTTCGTGAAGTCTCAGTCAGATGACATCATTCAACAATAGCCCAGCCCATTTTTAATTTCTCATTTAGTCTGCTAATTTTTTTAGTGTTGTTGGGCCGGCCCTACTATGCGTCTAATGCCTTTGTCTTTTTCCGGTTGCTCTGTGCTTTTCGGCGAGTGATTTTTTTGACTCTATCGAGAGTTTCTGTTTTCTGGAGATGCTGCTCGTTCTGGCACACTCGTCGGCCCAGTAGCTAGTAAGTTTGCATGATTTTCCTTCCATCCGTTTTTTGTTGTTTTTGTTTGTTTTTCTGTTTTTCCTCTGGTCTGTTAAATGTCTATTTCCTTTGAAAAATTAGTTATCGGCTCACTGTAAAAAAGAAATGGAAGCAGTTTGTTTACATTTATCATAATATTTTGGAAAACATGCTTGTTTATTCTTAAAATTATCCATCATGTGATGGGAAAAATGTTCCTAAAAAACATCATGTATTTTAAAAAATGTTCACCATGTGCTTAGAAAAGAAAAAAATAACTCAAAATACAACAAGGAAATAAAATAAGCATAAAATATAAAATATGATAAATAATAATAGTAGTAGTAGTAGTAGTAGTAGTAGTAGTAGTAGTAGTACTAACAACAACATGTAGTTATAGCCGTGGCGACACTGTGTTTAGTGAAAAGATATGCAAATGCCCTCTCCTGACAAAAACATCACTCAGTTGCAGTCGCGTTGAAGACATGCAATCCCAGTCCCCTCCGACAAAACAAAGGTCCCTAGTTGCGACCAAGTTAAAAGACATGCAGTTGCGTGCCTAGTGTGGACATGCAATTGCCCCCCTCTCTCTCTCGACGTCGCCCCCTCCGACAAAACAAAGGCCCCCCAATTGCGACCAAGTTAGAAGACATTAAGTTGCATGCCTAGTGTGGGACATGCAACTGGCCCTCTCCCCATACAACACAAAATGAAAGTCGAGTTACGACCAAGTTATAAGACATGCAATTGCGACCATGCTAGAAAGAAATGTAGTTGTGTGCTTGTAGTTGAGCATGCAACTGGAACTCCTCTCTCTTGACGCAGCCACCTACGACAAAACAAAGGTCCTTAGTTGCGACCAAGTTAGAAGACATGATGTTGCGTGCCTGTCGTGGGACATGCAACCGGCGCCTCCCCCCGTACAACAAAAATGGAAGTCGAGTTGCAAACAAAGTTATAAATACATGCAGTTGCGACCATGTTGGTAGACATGCAGTTGCGTGCCTAGTGTGGGACATGCAACTGACCCTTTCTCTCTCTCTCTCTCTCTCTCTCTCTCTCTCTCGACGCCGTCCCCTCCGACAAAACAAATGTCTCCCTAGTTGCGACCATGCTGGAAGACATGCAGTTGCGTGCCTACTGTGGGATATGCAACTGGCCTCCTCTCTCTCGATGCCGTCCCCTACGACAAAACAAATGTCCCCAGTTGCGAC
>NC_041388.1:382800351-382816605 GCF_002162155.2 Triticum dicoccoides
GCATGCCTAGTGTGGGACATGCAAATAGCCCCTCTCCCCGTACAAAAAAGAATGAAAGTCGAGTTGCGACCAAGTTATAAGACATGCAATTCCGACCATGCTGGAAAGACATGCGGTTGCGTGCGTATAGTTGAGCATGCAACTAAGCCCCTCTCTCTCGACGCCACCCCTTCGACAAAACAAAAGTCCCCCAGTTGCGACCAAGTTAGAAATACATGCAGTTGCGTGCCTGTTGTGGGGCATGCAACTATCCCCTCTCCCCATACAATAAAAATGAAAGTCAAGTTGCAACCAAGTTATAAGACATGCAATTGCGACCATGCTGGAATACATGCAGTTGCGTGCCTAGTGCGAGACATGCAACTGGGCCCCTCTCTCTCGACGCCGTTCGCTCCGACAAAACAAAGATCCCCAGTTGAGACCAAGTGAGAACAACATGCAATTACGTGCCTGTTGTGGGGCATGCAACTGACCCCTCTCGTTGTATAACAAAACTGAAAGTCGAGTTGCAACCAAGTTATAAGACATGCAATTGCGACCATACTGAAAGACATGCAGTTGCGTGCCTGGTGTTGGGACATGCAACTGGCCCCCTCTTTCTCGACACCGCCCCCTCCGACAAAACAAAGGTCCCCAGTTGCAACCATGCTGAAAGACATGCAGTTACGTGCCTAGTGTGGGACATGCAGTTGGGCCCCCCTCTCTCGGCGCCACCCCCTGCGAGAAAGCAAAGGTCCCCAAGTTGCTCTTCTCTTCTTTAATATGATCCTTGTTTTTTGAGAAAATGAGCTCCGCTGTCAGAATCAGATACAACAAACAAAATTGGTTTTTTCTTAATCCTTGGTAAAAACAAAAAATTAAATGCAAAAGAAGGAAATAAATTGTATACAATTTTTAAAAAATAAGAAAAACCACAAAGTAGTTGTGAGATCGGGTGCTTGATTTGTGTTAGCGGGCATGGCAAAAAACGGCGGTGTTATAGTGCTCGTGTGACATTCCGACCAAGCAAATAAGACTAGTTGCAAACCATGTTGGTTAAAAAAGTCCCTTCGTAAAAAGTACTGGAAAACAAAACCCCTACGAAAAGGAAAAAAAGCATAGTAATTCTTAAACAAAACGATTGTGCAAAACAAACTCTAAACGATTGTCCAGCATTTCCTTAAAAAACCCTTAAAAAATGAACAACACGTATATGCATTGTTATTTTCGTTTCAGAACATCATCTCTCAATTGTTTCTCTCGTTTGTGGGAGCATTTTGAAAAAATAATGAAACTACAAAACACAATAAATGCACATAAAAAAGAAGATATAAAGACAGCCTGAAACATAGATGCTTCATCATGGTCATCATGGGGGGGAAGAAAAAAAAAGATATTTAAAACATGGATAGAAAATACACATAGTTTTCCCATGAAAAGCATAACAAACATAGAGTGGCATTAAATATCAACACATAACGACGGTTCTTGAGATACGAGTTAACTAACAAAGAGTTTAACATAGCGTAAAAAAAGGTTCGTCGGGTCTTGACATATCATAGATGTACTGTCTTTCGTTCCTCTGGTCAAAGAGTGCCTAGCCTAGAATCTTGATCCCGAGCAAGACATCAACACCGCCGGTCATGCTCTCCTTGAAGCCAATGAGAATTGCTGAATTGACCGCAAGGCCTCTGCTAGCTGCGAACTCCTTCCACTTCTTGCTGTCCAACACAATGCGACCGTAATCAGAAGTGTCAAGTGTGGTATGGGATTTTTCTGAATTTCCCACCATCAACATAAACACCCACAACACCCTGTTCCTCAAATGGCACAGCAACAACAACTTTCTTGGGGATTTTCTGTGCGCCACAAAAAAGTTTAACAAAAAGAAAAATTAAAAAGCAATTTCAGATTAAAACTAGCAACAAAAAGTAAAACCCTTTCCATATTTAATAGATTTTAAAAAAGGTTTAAGTTATAGTTAAACTAATAAAAACAAAATTTAAAACAAATTTCAGAACTAACAGTTTCGTTAATGCAGTAAATCCCAGTTTCAGGATTGACATAGAAACAAAAGTGCACTGTTCCCCTTGACACATGACTAGATTAATTTTTGCTATCATGCTAGGAAAAGTGCACTGTTCCACTAAAGTGTTCAGAAAATAAAAAGTCATAGCATGAATTAATAAAAGTGTTGACTAGTACTTTTGCTGAATGCTAGACCAGAATATTCTCAGCTAAAAAAACCCTAAAAAAAGAACAAACTTCTCTAGAAAAGTACCTACAAGCATAGAAAATGGTGGTGCTACTAGTTCTAGGAAAAAAAATCTATTATAGCTACTTGGCTTTACTACTAATTCTATAAAAAAAATCTTAACTCGATATACTCCCTCCTTTCCGGTTTATAGGGCTTATCTCAAAATTTTAGTTTTTCCATTTTATAAGGCTCAATTTAGTTGTTCCCCATCACATGTTCAGACTTCAAGGTGCATTAAATCATTGCATGCAAGTGTTAAGAGAAAACTGACCAATGCATGCACTTTATGCATGCATGCATTGCAATTAATGCATTCGTAAACATAATTTTTTGAGGAAAACAAGAGCATTAATTGGGTGCTTTTGCAAACTACAAAAAATATTCCACCACTTATCATCTACCTTGGTTGGTGAGATTGAATTGAGCCTTATAAACCAGAAAGGAGGGAGTAACCTCCTAAGAAGAAACTTACCAAAAACAAATTGAAAAAATAAATAAAAAAAACAAGTGCCACACAAGTAAATGGGTTGGGATTAAAAAAATCTGAGAAACGAGACGCCACATACACTGCTGGTAAAAAAATGGGTCCACTGAAAAAGATTCATCATGCTCTACTTTCCATGGGCATGATTTCAACTTCTACTGAGACACAAAAAAGATTTAGTAACAAAAAAAAAACTCCTAGTAGAAAAAAATAGTTTCAGTAACCATCCAACACCTTTGTCCATGAAAAAACATAGTTTTAGTAACTCTAGATTACTGTAATCAAACATATGTCCATGAAGAAAAACGAATCTACATTATATGGATACATGCAAACCTATATATACCACTAAATATTCAGCATACATCTTAATACACACGAACACAAAAAAATTATAAAATCTAATAAAAAAAGAGCTACACACTGGGGGGGCAATTCTCTTACTTGAAACTACTAAACCAATAGTACTTGATACAAAACAAAAAAACCTGGAACCCATACAAGCCCAATCAGATCTATGATGTGCCATGAAAAAAAAGCAAGCAAGCTTGTGGATGACTCACCTGGCTAGCAGCATCGGCCATCCCTGCAGGAGCGCTCGGATCTGTCCGTCAGGGAACAACTGCAGGAGCAACGAGCACTTTGGATTTGGGGAGAGGGAGAATGGAGAGAGATGAAATGACTGCAGTTAACTGACCCCTCCCCTCCTCATATTTACCACGGTGGCATCTTCCCCTTAAGGATGCGTTTGGTTGAAGGTGTCGTATGAATGGGTTGGGACCGTTCAATTTTTAGGATTGAACCATTCAATTCATGTGTTTGGCTGAATATAAGTGGTGAGCTAATTATTTAGGACGGGACCACCAGTCATGCTCACATAGTCATGCATGCAAAGGGTGGCCATTTGATTCGACCGATTTGATTGGGTGGAACGGTTCAGCATCTTCATGGCATATTCTCTTTTTTTGGCTCGAATCATTCATGTGCTTTATAACCAAACATGTCTATTTTCTGAACGATCCCAACCCATTCATAACCGCCGTTGCAACCAAACGCCCCCTTAATTATCACGGTGCCTGCTTCCCTTCCCTCCCAGCGGCCCGATAAAAAAAACAAGTTAAAACAAACAAACAAAAAAGCCTGCCCCGCATAAACGCTCACGCGCGGCCACGCTGCGACAAACAAAATGAAACGGGCCGGCCCGCGCCTTACACGGGCAAAAAGAGGGACAAAGCGCCCCAACGCGAATCTTCCCGCGAACATAGATCGGACGACTGGCAGGTCGACTAAGACTTCCCAAAGTCTCGGTTGACTGATTTTTAACAGATCCGTATGATAAAACTATACAATATCCAATGTATTTTTATAAATTTGTCTGGTTGTTATCATTTACTTCCTTTTGCTAAATATTTATCTTTCTAGGCATTTTAAATGGACACAACATACAGATGCATGTAGACATATTTAGAGTATAGATTCACCCATTTTGCTCCGTATATAGTCATTTATTAAAATATCTAGAAAGACAAATATTTAAAAACGAAGGGAGTATATTAAAGACAATAGTCAGGGCATCTCCGGTCGCGCCCCAGGAAGGCCTCCCCAAGCGTTTTTTTCACGCTGGCGCCAAAAAAATGGCCCAGTCGCGCCCCCAAGAGCCCGATTTTCGCCGGCCTGGGCCGAAAACAGCGTCGGCAGACTCAGACCAAACCCGGCGTGCTGGGGGCGCCCGGCAGCGCCGGGGCGAACTGTTTTAGCGCGAAATAGCCGCGGGCCCGCCGCGTCAGCGACACGGCGCCTCGTTTTCCCCCAACGGCCTCGGTTCCCGCGGGGAATCAATGGCAAGGCTGCATCCGGTCAGCCTTGCCATTGATTCCTTCACGGGCGGCGCGTCACGGGACGACGCGCCGACGCCTCCCCTCCCTCGCACGCGTACACACGGGTGCGGCGCGGCTATATAGCCGGTGGCCTGCACTCGCCTGTGTCCACACCAGCCCCGCCCCTCGCCGCCGCCCAGCCCCTCCCTCTATCTCTCTATCTCTCCCGAGCCCGTCGCCATGGCGGAACGCTACCCCGGAGACGAGGCGGCGGCCAACGGCTTCGGCCGCCGTTCGCTCCGCGAACAGGAGTCCTGGCTCCTGTTCCAGGCGAACATCCCGGCGCCACCGGACATGCGCGCGGGCCGACGGGGTGGAGGCTCAGCGCCGAGGGAGTGCCCATTCCCCCGTTGCCCGACGTCGTGGCGAAGCCGAAGTACTTCGCCGAGGAAGTCAAGGTCGTGCGCGCCTCCCTCACCGACGCCCAACTCTCCCCTCCCCAGTACGCGGCCGACAACCACGCGGCTTGGGCGGCATATTTCGAGCGCCGCCAGCAGCAGCGCTTGGCGTCCACCAACGGCGCGCCGGTAGTCGGCGGCCGGCAAAACAGCGAGGGGCGCCACCTATGGTGGGGCGTCCCTGGCCGCACACTTGAGGGCGTGCTGACGTACCTCGAGGGCGGCAACGACCCGCCGTTGGCGTACCCGGCGAGGGCGGCCGCCCCGGCGCAGCAGCGACGCGCCGGGCCATGGGCGCCAAGGAGGTTCGGGTCCTCCTCCTCTTCTTCCTCCTCCCGATCTTCATCGCACTCCTCCGGCACTCCGGCCCTGCTCGGCGTCAAGGCCTCGCCCGCGGCGGAGACGCCGCTCGGCCGGCGCACTCGCAACGTCGGCATCGTTATCAACGAGGGCGGCCGGCGCGCCTACTCGTCGGCTCCTCCTCCGCGCTTCGTCAAGCCAAAGACGGAGCCGGGGCTCGCGCCGGTGAAGACGGAGCCGGGGCTCGCGTCGGTGAAGAAGGAGCCGGCCGCGCCGGTGACGACGGAGCTCGACGAAGACGACGCGGCCCTGGAATGGGCGCGCAGGGACTCCATAGCGATGGAGAAGGAGCGCCTAGAGAAGGCGAAGGAGCGCCAGCGCGCCGCCCTGCTTCGCTTCATGGAGCATCGACGCGGCCGCGACGAAGGCGGAGTCGTCGTCATCTGCGACAGTGACGACGACGACGACGATGCGCCGCCACCAGTCCGCCATGGCGACGCCGGGCAGGGGTCCAGCAGGGGCGTCCGCGTCAAGGAGGAGAAGGCCGACGACGACGACGGTGGCGACTTCAACCAGTTTTTCCTTTAGATTAGTTTATGTATATGTGCTATGTAATAAAAATCCGCGAACTTCGCCGAAATGTGCCGAAATTTATCGTGTTTAGCTGAAATTTATCATGTTTGGCCGAATTTTATCGTGTTTAAGGCGAACTTCGCCGAACTTCTTTTATTTTAAAATGTGCCTGGAGCGGCCCTGGGACCGGCAGCTGAGGACCAACTCGTCCCAGACCCAATTTTTACGCCGGCTCACCCCAAACTGCGATTCTAGGGGCTCCCGGGGGGCAACGGCTGGAGATGCCCTCGTTCCTGCATAGGCCGAGAAAAAACTCACCGCAGCTAGCCCCTACCGCCGAGACACATCGAGCCAGCCGCTCGCTTCCCATCCCGACCTCCCGTCTCCCCGCTCGCCGGACGCCCAGAGCCGCAGCCTCTCCGTCCCGCCCGCTCGGCGTTTGGGGCTCGGCAGCAGCCGTGCCACCGCAACTGTGCGGGCCGTGCCCCTGCCTCTGGCCGCCAGGCGCCCCTGCAAGCCGGCGCACGCCGCCCACTCCGCACACCGGCTCTCGGCCGGCAGGCAGCAGCAAGCCAGCAACCATCCTTATTGATTTGAGGTACCAGTTCAGCTCGTCCACTGCCCATTCGGCCATTCCCCAATTTTGGATTTAGGGTTTGCTCTTCCCTGTGCTACCCACCATCCAGTACGTAATTTGTGTTCAGTTATGTCATTGTATGAATTTATGATTGATAGAAAGTAAATTAGTTAGAACGTTTATAAGCCTTCTTTGGTGCAAAACTGAGACTCAATTGAGAATTTTAGTATGCTTGTAAGACCATATTGATCTATTTCTATGTGGTATTGGTAGTTAGTTAGAACGTCCACATGTCATATTTATTGTCAATGTTTTTTAGGAAAATCCCCTGTTTTCAAATTCTAGATCTGCCACTGTCGTCACTCCTCTCCACCACTCAGACCCAGCATAGCAGCAAGGAAGCGGACGGGAGGATGATGGGAAGCAACAACCCCGGCGGCGCAGGCGGAGGGATGGCTCCGGGCATGGGAGCGGGCAGCAGCGACGGGCGGCACGATGACGAGGCCGTACTCACTGAGTTCCTCTCCTCCCTCATGGACTACAACCCCATGGTACGCCGCCGCTGCCTGCTCTAATCCCCTTTTGTTATGCTGAGTTCCGTGTTTGACTCGGTGGCGTGGCAGATTCCGGACGAGCTCGTGGAGCACTACCTCGGCCGCAGCGGCTTCCACTGCCCTGACCTACGCCTGTGAGTATTCCTTACACCTCCAATTCCTCTCCCGAGAAGACTTCATGTCTGAATCGGTAGTTACGCTGAGACCCCCTTTGTTTGGGTGCTCTGTGGTGGTTTGCTTTATTTATAACATGTTTGGGTACCATGCTGAATCAGTTGTGGGTTCATGTTTGGGTGCTCTGTGGCGGTTTGCTTTATTTATAAAGCGGGGCGAAAGCCTTTTTCGGTAATCTCAAACTGAAGTTTGCTAAGCATAGTGATATATGGAGCCACATAGAGGTTTTTTAGCACGTTGTTGTTTTAGTCTGAAAGAAATTGCTAAGCATAGTCTGAGAGAAATCTTCAACTCAGGTGATTATTTGTCCACATGAATGACATGTTTTTTTTGTTTTCTTTCCTAATTTTGTGGTATGCAGTACAAGGTTGGTTGCTGTAGCTACTCAAAAGTTCATTTCAGACGTCGCGAGTGACTCCCTTCAGTACGTGAACCCACAACTGCACTAGTTTGTTTTTTCACCTCAATGCAATTCGTCTATTGGTGTCAGCATGACATAACATATAGCAATTGTAGTATATCTTTCACACCAATTTGATATTGCACTATCCTTTCCCTTGAATTAGGCATTGCAAAACCAGGGTTGCAGCACCTATCAAAGACAACAAGAGCAAACAACCGAAGGTGAATTTACTTCTTAATTAAAAATTCCATGTTACTTCTACCATGAAACCTGGCATGCCATTCTTACTTCTTATGGCTTACTGATGACATGCTTTATTGTACTTCAGGATAGACGTCTTGTATTGACAATGGATGATCTTTCAAAAGCCCTGCGTGAGGTAAACCATTTTTCTATTACATCTGAGTTTTTGTTTTATTTTTATATGAAACAGCACACCATTTACTTCTTTATTTCTCATGTTTGAAGCCCACATTATTTTGTTTGAACGCAGAATAACACTCAGCCAGTTACATTCTTAGTTGAATCCCTGCACTGATAAATCCGTTGAAAGGCTTTAGTTGATCCTTGTAGACCAAGCGGATTGCTTGATGCGGGTTTTTTCTAAGAGGCAAAACCAAATTCATATGGATTCAGTTTTACATGTGCCAAGCTTCTCACAGCTCACCAAAGTTCATACTAACAAACTGACCAATCGGTGGCAGCTAGGAACATCTTACCAGCATACCAGTACAAAGGCACCTTACATGAAATCGGCATTTAAGCTCCTGACACTTACATGTCTAATTGACAAACGATTTCCTACAGTTTTGCCTTCTAACCATGTTTTGGAGGCCATACTGGTGGCAGCTCCTTAACATTGAGTTATAGGGTCTGTATATGTAGAAAGAACGAACCACACAGACATCTACTATTATGGATATTGCACATGCTCCAAAGCAGCCAAAGCATACAAGGGTATGAAGAGATAACAATAAATATATATATCATGTTCTCTGTCCTGAACAGATGGACTCAATTGTTTATTTCCGCCCTAATTAGAAAAGCAGTTAAAAGAAAGGGAATCTGAGTGATACTACAAAGGTTTAAATCATGTCCATCTCCCAAGTAACACGGGGAATGGCGCAATCACTAAAGATGACATGAGCAGAAAAAGCAGTCTACACATGTCTAATCTAACCACCATTTTCTTATCATCTTTAGTGAGAATGCTCATGCTTATGAAAACCCGCCAAACCATTATTTTCAAGCAATTGCTCATTTGTCGGACGAAGTTGCAAACTTAAAATGGTATTATCCAATTTTCTACAAGCATATATTCGCCAAAGTATATCTTCTGTGCACACCTTCGTGGCTTGCTAGTTCTTTGGTAATCAAGTTCTAGTTATGTTCAGTTGCATGCAAGTAGTCAGGTAATCTTCAGGTTATCAATATACCTTCAACCCAAACCTCACATAACAGGGCATTCTGCTCATGCCTGCTCAAGATGTTAGACATGGAAATATCTTCCAGCCACTTGTCAGACATCCTCCTGAAAATTTTAGCTTGATATTAAAAACTCTAATTTCCACCAGACATGCTGTTGCAAGTGCAACATGCCTCTGATTGGAGAAATTCATTGTTATTCTCTCTCTCAACAACGCCTGCTGCCAGCAGCTCATCATTGTTAGTGAATGCTACCAAGCATTTAGGCTCTTAAAATCTTTATCCTGTTTCGGCTTAGCTGACCCACTAGTCCACAAACAGCACCCTAGTCTGGTGATCTGATACATTTTAAAGAAAAGGCATTTATGACTCGCAAATACTAAAATACCATACCGATACAGGTCATCAATATACTCATACTTTGTCACAAACATGACCTGTTTAGGCTAAAACCCCAGTTATTTGGTGGTTATCACTGACGCATACCATGCTAAAATCCACCGCATTCATGTATCATATGTTTGCAACTGTTGTCTGTACAAAGAACAAGGTGGTGCACCAGCCTGTGCTACTGAGAAATGTGCACCACAGAGCACTGTTCTAAAAGATGTCCGACTAGTGGAACACACTCTCACCTCACATGTTCAGCCTACGTAGGTAGCCGACTAGTAGGTGAGGAGACTCTAGCCTCTAGGTGCCACCCCAACCCCCACCAAGTGCCTAACACCTTTAGGCCTCATTTGATTGCACGGGATCCCTCTGGGATCCCAGACTTTATCCCTGGGCACAAAAAAACCCACGAGACACATTAACCCTGGAAATCTATATGGCCATCTGGTGGCCAACTAGATGGGGTTTTCCCCGGCCCAGTCCGCGTCATATCCCAGGGAAGATTCCCACGTCTCGGTACATCCGGCAAAAATTCCTCGTCTTTTGCCCGAGTCGGACGCCTCCACCTTCCCTTCCACATGAGTCTGCTTAGTTTCCCTCTCTCTAGTGCCGGCGCCGCCGCTGCTGTTCTGTGTACATGTGTCTGCTTCTCTCTTAATTGACCTCCACCACGTCTTCAGTGTTGTTCCACGGGAGGGTTCCACTTCCGATGTCTTCCCCGACAAATTTTCCGTGATGAGGTGTTCCAGATCCGGCGATGAACCAGAGAATGTGAGGGAGGTTTCGCCAGAGCAGCAACAATGCAGTAGACTACAACGAGCTCGAACATGGCGACGGCGAGCCGCGCCATCTTGTTGGAGATGCTGAAGCAGGCTCCTCGCATGCTGACGCTTTGCCAGTTGTTGAGGGCGAGCTGCCCCAGTTCATGGCACCTTCTCTTTTTTTCTTAATTTTTTTGGCGAAGTATTCGCTGTAGTACGGAGTAGGGGTCTCCCCCCTCTGCCAAACGATGACAGGGAATGGATCTTCGATGTGGTTTTCTCCCCCTAGGTTATTGAATGACCAGAAAAAATCTCACCCGCACTTTGTTTGCCCTGGGTGTTATTTCCCCAACGACCAAGCCTAGAGTTTCTGTGTACGTGCGAGCATATGCTTCATTTTCTTTTGATTTTATGCTTTTGTACAAATTTCTTGCAGCATGGTGTTAACCTAAAACATCCGGAGTATTTTGCGGACAGCCCATCAGCAGGGATGGGCCCTTCAACAAGAGAGGAGTAGAATCAATCACTTCCCGTACCAGGACATGCCCTTACAACTTTATGTACCGTTGCAGCCATCGTGTATTATGGACCAGCAGTGTGTGGTTGCCACCATTTTGATGCGTATGTATAGTATTGCTGATCATGTTCTCCAAGTCACCACCTATGTTGGATTTGATTGCATCTTGAAACTGTCGATTACATGAAATTGGCTTTGTGTAGCAGGTAAGTTTGATTCCTGATGGTTGGCTAGTATGGCACCCATGGAAACTGGAGATCAGATAGACCTAGCTTGTCTTCAGCATCTAATTGCAAGAACATAAGTCAAAATTGCATACTGTGTCCTATAAAAGAAGTCATATTCAGGATGCCATCTGAATTTCGAGATACAACGCTCCATGAAAAGCATCAATAAAATATGGCAACACACTGAAAGGAACAAGGCATATTTTGTTGTTGACTTCTTATCCAGAAGCAACTATTGCATCAACTGTCACCTCCATATTGCCATGACAAAGACTGTCTAATTGTAAAACAAATTGCGTGCGTTTAAATGAAAATTATCGCTGCAAGGATACAATCCAAGCACCGGCTTTTTTGGAGGGTTTCCAAGTTTATATAGTTCTTATTCATCAATCATTGAATGATTGATTAGTGTGTACTTGTCATGGCTAAGCTATTGGACGTACACTTGATTTGTCAGTTTGTCCATACAACAGCACCTCCAACACTTCAAAGGTCGCCTCATACTTCTATCAATCGTTCATACATGGTTGACCTTGAGTTGTTAATTCGTCAAGCAGGAAGCAAATTTCTTACTGTTTCAACAAGTAAAATTATCCTATTCATATATTCAGAAAAAATAGTACTAGTGTTTTCAGTGCAGCTGGATTTTTGAAAGCGACCAGCCCTAATATCATAATTAGGCCACCAGCCAACTATCATGCATTATTACAAAGCCAACATATTTTATATGCTGGTCACGCCCCGGTTTCATTTACAATTTCTACTGAATCAAGTCATTGATGTTATCGCTTGTGTGGACTTAAAAAAGTAGATAAATTCTTGACTTAATCGCGGGTATTTCTGCATCTGATGATACAGAGGAGACTTAACAAAAGATGGCCGGCGCAATGATATCATTTAAGACATCAATAACATGGTAACTTACGTGTACTATATAAGGTATTATAATTGTTTGAATACAAAACAAATTCACTAATCACGTCATGATTTGACACAACAAAACAAAAGGAGCCATGTCATGTTTTGTAGCTTTGCGAGGTCAGAAGGAAAAAAGATCAGTTGGTTTAACCTCAAGTGTCACGTCGGAATGAGTTAAAACACTTAGATCCTCATGGTTAACCTCTTAAGAAATTACCCTGATTAAGATGCATGCATGAACACTGACCATCTAACAGTATTGTATTCAACAAGAGGCTAGCAAGTGGATTAAGAGCTTTTGACTTTACTGTCATATTCATCACTTGGCAAGAGATGATGACATGGCCTTATGCCATGAAGTCATGCATGAAGGTGCAGCAGCCTCTGCATGCGAGCACTTTCCTTGTCCGCGTGCTAATCAAGCCATTGTTAAAATATATGTCAAATTTATGTGTACAAGTTGTGCTGTAGTTGGACATGTAATTAACGGAGGGTTAGCTGTTTGAGTCGGAAACGTGTAATTTAGAACTATTATACAAGGTCACTGCGAGTAGGCAAAATAGACTAGACATCATAAGTTACAGGTTGAGATAGAGATCATGAGAGGGACGGTCCGGGCGTCCGTGGATCATGTGATTTGCTATATGGAGAGGTGCGCTTATAATCATGCCTCAGGGATGTAACACATGTTGGTGAATCTTGTTAACAAGTATCGACGTCCGTTGCTCGTGCTGTGTGAGATTGCTTGTCCTCGATGGATCCACGTACACCTCGACTATTCTAACATCCATGACGGCATGATGATGAGAGGACGGAAACTAATCAAATAACCGAAACTAATCAGACGCCGATCCATGGATCCATGCGGAGACAAGACAAGGAGAGGAAAACACCCACATCCGCAGCCACTTTAGCTAGCCACCCTGTGATACGATCCATGCATCGGCTTGGCCAAGTCGTTGCCGCTTTGCTCGATCGCTTTGGAGTAAACAACACGGCGCGCGGGAAGGCGGATCGCTCGCGGTCCGGCCACATTCCTTTGTGGAAAGAAGATTTCCAGCAATGATCCCCGCCTTTCTCCGGCGCCACTTTCATTCTTTCAAGCCCGGGAACCGGACCAGGTCAATGTGGGCGTGGCTCCTTTTGTGCCGGCCGGGGCCGGCATCGGGGAAAAGCGCAGGGTGTTCTCATCTGGTGTTTGTTGTGGTTGTTGCCTTTCATTTGGTGTGGAAGTACCGGTACTGCCACCTCCACCTGCATTCTAGATCCTCCTTTTTGCCCTCCAAAGTGTTATGATTATCGGGTTGCTAAATCTCAGTTGACAAGTCTCAGTTGAGTCTACATCCGTGAGATCTTACATGAAGATCTGTGCAAAAGTTTTTTTTTCTTTTTATTTATATGTTTTGTCACTTGACTGAGACTTTGTTAAGTCCCACTGATATCTAGCCACATCGTATGGTTATTATCCGGCTCTGGTGTCTTCTCGAGAGATTTCACCCCTTGTGTCCCACAATAGGACACATCATGCATGCATCCCCTTTCACCACTTGGGGAGCCATTCAACTCACAACGGGAGAACATGCATCCTGTTGTGAGTGGAATGAGGATTTACTTTTACCACAACAAGAATTCGTCATATATACCCAAAAGAAATCACCATATATAACAAGCAAGCGTCCTACTCTGTGACACGCATGCTTGCTACTAGCGATTGGCATAGTGGAAACTATGCATGTTTGCTACAACTTTCATGCATGTTGACTTGGATTTGATTGGCATAGTGGAAATTATGCAAAGCTGTCAATGACAGCGATTACAACACTTTGGTGACACATTTGTCACGGCGTATTACTTGGGTTAGTATCGTTGGAGAAAGTGATACTAGCTAGTGTTCTCTAAAAAGAAAAGAGGAGAAAGTGATAGTGATCTTGTCCGATCCTCTCATTTCTAAAGGGGAAAACAACTTGAGAAAGTTTTCACATGCATGGCCAATAATCAGGTCTGCACTAGTACATGTGATGTACCAACTATGCGGACAGAAGCGTACTAAAAATCCCGTAAACTTTTTTCTCTATTTAATTTTCCAGTATCTTCCCTTCCTGTTTATATACCCCTACAACTCCTATGGACGAGAGCTCCTAGCGGAGGGTTCCCTAAACTAGTGGCAATCAATATGGATTGGAGGGAGCGCATACTTTTGTAAAAATCACATCAGAAAATATGATAATGGACAAGAAGTGCTCGTTAGCTGGATCAACCGTACCCAACCGTACCGGCGAAGAACAACGGGGTGTGAAACCTCAGCTCAACGGAATATAAATCGTTACGCCACGAGCCACCAGATTAACAACGCAGATTGATCGAGCTCTATCCATAGCCTGGCCGGTAATGGCCGCCGGCTCCACTAAGCACGTACTTTGCGACTATATACCTCCCCGACGTCCCGTCGTCGTCGTCGGCGAAACGGTCAAAATCAACAGGGAAAAGAGGTCGTCGACGCCGCAGCAACTTTGTGCGCCGGACGACGTTTTCTCACCGCATCTTCCGCGGCGAGTATCTCTGGCCGATCAGGGGAAGGTTTTCGCCGGACTTTCGTTTAGCACAAGGGAGAAAGAAGAAAGCGATTCCAGGGCTCGTTGAAACTTGGCGTGCGTGCCGAAATATTCTTGCTTATACACTTGAGAAATTAATAAAATATTCTCTCTGCTGAGTTCGCCACTGCAAATGATGAGAAAAAAAACATTGTCTCTGTACGTACGTGCCAGTGCTCTGCAGTACCATCCAGTGTGATGGATGCTCTCTCAATTATAAGAAAATGGTTAGCTAAAACCGCCGCGGCCATCACAATCGGTGCGTGTATCATGATGTCTCCCAATCATAGGGATTAATTTGGTTTTGTTTATTAGACGCGTCGTCGATAATATAATTTTATACTGTTGTCGATGCGTTATTGGCGTACGGACGCAGCTGACTTTTGCTCGGTGCCTGTACGTACGCTGTTTGGCATGGGAAATGCTACTCTATTAGTTTTCTTAATACTCCGTAGTTAATAGCTGATCCCAGCACCGGCCTTATGTTTTTTTCTAGAAAAATGATGGTAGACTATGTAATGTAATCCAAATTGTTTCCAGATGTGGGCGTTCGTACCACTTGGTAAGGTGTGGGGTATTTGTTTTACTCAAAACTACTGCCCACATGAGGAATGACCTCTTTGGTCGTCAGAACAAATATATACTCCCTCCATTCCAAAATATAGTAGGTCCGCACTTTTCGAGGTCCAATTTTGACCATAAATTTAACCAACGAGACCAACTGCGGCGGAAGAAAAAAATTATAGGGAAAATTTTGTTTTTGCCACTCTAGTTTTTGCCAATTTTTCTTATGCCATTCTAGATTTTGACATTTCACTTTTGCCACTCATAGCTTTTGATAATTATCATAATTGCCATTCTATGGCAAAAGCAAAATAATTTTATTTCATTTTTGCCACTCTCAGCTTTTGAAATGTATCACAATTGCCACTCTGAAAATTTTGGTTTTGCCACGAAAATGGCAATTATGAAAATTGTCAAAAACTAAGAGTGGCAAAAGTGAAATGTCAAAATCTAGAGTGGCATAAGGAAAATTGGCAAATTTTAGAGTGGCAAAAACAAATTTTTGCCAAAATTATATAATTGAAAACTTCTTTCGAATACGAATTCACTGATATAATTTTTGCTACCGCCGCAATCGGTCTTGGTAGTTGAATTTACGGTCAAAATTGAAGCATATGAATAGATGAAGCACTACATTATGGAATGGAGGGAGTACCTCATGATGATTCCGTGTTGTTGTGAAGTCCTTCCGGTGTGGGTGGTTCTCATCAACGACAACTCGCGAAAGTTAAAAGGGTTATGGTTTTACTGTCTTGCAGAGCCCTTTACGTAAAGCCACAATTCCTATCCGAATGAATCAACCTTTTAAAGAAAAAGAGAACACTTGCAGACATGCAAATACAGTTGTTACACAAACAAGTGTCTGAGAAGAACATTCAAACAGGGGGTGTTTGTAAATCTAATCTGGCCGCATTGCCAAGATTAGTATTTTCGTCTCGCGCCGCTAAAAGGGCCACATCCTAATTAATGGGGTTTGAGGTGTGCATGCATGTAGGAAGTCTTTGGTATGATTTATCTACCAAACCTTTAATCTAATTTGCTATTTTTCTTCATTGTTTAGTTTACCTCAACGAGGGCTTTAAACCAAGATCACATTGTATTATGTTTCCATGAAATTTGTTATGTCACCACCAACTACCATCTTATAGCTAGTATGTCGTCCAGTGGCGGAGCTATGTTGTAAACTACAGGGGCCATGGCCCCCCCAGCTTTTGTAAAATATGTGAAGGAAATTTTTTTTGGAGAGAAAGATGAGGACAAGAAGAGTTTTTTGGCCCCCCCGAAC
>NC_041388.1:382817270-382836702 GCF_002162155.2 Triticum dicoccoides
GCCTAGCTCCGTCAGTGATGTCGTCCATCATATTTTCAGTAATATAAACGGTTACCACCTTAACAGTATGATGTCCACTAGTTAAAAATTCATGTGTGATTAGGCATTTCATTGCTATGCAAGTCCAGAGAGTGAGTACTAAAGAGACATCAGCAAATAAGTGATTATATCGAACCATAGAAGTATTATCATACAAGTGTTACATGGGTGGAGAGTGTCGTGCAACAACCAAGCGATTATATTCTGGTAACCAGATGGCCAGTACATTGCGTAGTTTACAAACCCAAACCAATGAATGAACCGCTTGGACAACTAACTGGTTCACCGATTGGACTACCGACTCTGCCGGTTTTCCATTGATGAAAAAAACAGCATTTTAAGCTAATTTTCTTAAGAAGAGACATTAAATCCCGGGAATGCATTAATATTGAATGCAGTCCATCAACAAATAAAAAAAAGCTGTCAATCAATGTTTATTTCGAATACTAATTTAATTTGCCATTCTTGAACTTTATCTTAAAACCCTTCACTGGAAAATCTCGCAAAAAAACCTTCACTGGAGAGAAGCTACATTGGAAACAAAATTTCTGTTTCCTAAAAGACATTTCCCTTTTTTCCCATGTTCAAGTTAGTTGAGTTATTATTTATAAAACTAATAATCGTGTACGTGCAATGCACATTAATGTTAGGCAATTTTTTCTCTAAGAGGATATTAGGCACTTGAGAGACCAAAAATTTGTGGTATTGAGTTGGGAGAGCAAAAAATAGAGTTTTTCCTTGAGTGGCAGCCTGGTGCGCTAGAGGTCGCCGACTAACTATGCCTATAGTTGGAAAAAAGACATTCTCCCCCATAGAAAATATGTGCATGAAAACTGAATTTTTTGGACCCCGATAAATCTGAACGTTCAACTAAAACTTGCCACCTGCGTCAACTAAAAAGTTGCCATGAAAAACTTTCGGGTTGCCATTTAAAATCCAAATATTCGGGATTAATCTTTCCGTTTTTTTTAATATAAAACATACATAGATCTTTTAGCCTTTTCCTAATTATGTGTTACAGTTTTGTTAGGGGTAAGACCCTTGTAAAAGACTAGAAAACCACTTTGTTCCGACTTACGACGGTACTTAATTTGGCCGGCGAAAAAAAATGAAGCACATGAGATGCAGAAGTCAAGAGCACTGTACAGTACAGTACTACTGGTACTTTCTCCTCCCACGTCGTGAGGGCTAGATCCTATGCCCTCGCTATAAAATGCCCGGTCCTCGCGGCACAACCTCACCAGCCATCCATCGCCGTCGGCTCAGTCACTCCGCTGCTAGCTGGAGGTGCTCTAGCCGGAGGTGAACCGAACTGGAGGCGGCCGGCGGCCAGAGCGGAAGAGATCCAGCTCGAGCTGGGCGTCGAGATGGGCAGGGCGCCGTGCTGCGACAAGGCGAGCGTGAAGAAGGGCCCGTGGGCGGCGGAGGAGGACGCCGTGCTCAGGGCCTACGTCGCCGAGCACGGCACCGCCGGCAACTGGATCGCGCTCCCCCGCAAGATCGGTACGTACCTACTGCCGTGCTTCCCGGCCGCGGCCTATATATCCCTTTCTGTCACCGGGGCGATCAAGGGTTAGGTATGATATGAACTGAACACGTTGATGCTGGGTGCAGGGCTCAACAGGTGCGGCAAGAGCTGCCGGCTGCGGTGGCTCAACTACCTCCGCCCCAACATCCGGCACGGCGGCTTCACCGGCGAGGAGGACCGGCTCATCTGCAGCCTCTACGCCAGCATCGGGAGCAGGTGGTCCACCATCGCCGCGCAGCTGCCGGGGAGGACGGACAACGACGTCAAGAACTACTGGAACACCAAGCTCAAGAGGCGCCTGCTCGGCGGCGGCCGCCGCCCCATCAGGTACGCGCTGCCGCTGCCGCAGCAGCCGCGCCTCCTCCTCATGAGCCCCACGGGTGGCGGCGCCGCCTCGACGGCGCTGGAGCGGATGCAGCTAAGCGTGCAGCGGCGCCACGTCGGCCTCCAAGACACGCCGGGGCTCCCCTTCTACAGCAACCTCTGGCCAGCCCAGCAGTCTGTACTCTCTCCTGCCGCTGGCTACTCCGGGTTCTGGTCTCATATCCAAACCAGTACCTACCCGGGCCGCGTTAACGTGCAAGATCATCAGCGCGCCTGGGGCAGCGGCGGCACCACGCCGCTGCCCACGAGTCCCACCGGCGAGACAGCGGTGGGCGTAGGGAGCTCGAGCTCGACACCGGCAGCGAGCTCCGTGACTTTCGACGGAGACATGGAGGACGAGATCGAGATGCTGCTCCAGCAGATAGGGTGCTTGGAGGAGGAAGACAGCCGCCTGCTGATCGGCGGCGAGGCGGGCAGCGCTGGTTCTTGGAGCTCCTGCTCTACCCCAGGAGTGGACTCAGTGTTCCAGGGCTATGTACAAGGGCACGGGCAGTAGAATTATATGCATTTCAGACCTGAATATGATCCGCATACCATAGTCTATAGGCATGTAAATATGTATGCTAGCTTCTTTTTTCAAGATCTGGATTGATACGAGTGTATCGTAAATGCAGAACAAATATACAGTATACATATGGGATATCAGTTGATTGCCCTCATCCATGAAACTCATGCTCACCGCATCAGTTTAAAGCCAGGGGATGCTTCTTTGGCTAAGCTGCCTGTCCATAGGGGATGCTTCGTTTCATTCCTATCACAGAGGTACTGATAGTTAAGTACCTCATCAGTTACCATCACCAAGCACGCATGCGGTGACAATGGTAGAAAGATCGACAAAAAGTTCAAGAGGTAACAACTAAAGCGTGCAGCAGCTCCATTGCAAGATTAAAAGTTCAACAGCTTGCATACATATCTAAGTACACATTGCATTCCATATGTGATATGTAACATATCTGAAAAACAGCATCAGGTGGCACCTTATAATACAGATCTGGATGCCAGATTAAATGTTCTTGCATCAGTCTATCTGTGTGTTAAAAGACCTAAACATAAATGCAAATCAACAGACAAACGAATAAAGAATTGCGACCATCAGTAGCTAAAACGTTAACCGTGTAGTATTACACGCTTATCTGTCCCGGGCATTTTCAGCTCCCACAGCGAGACAAACAAGGCACTGATCAATCATGCCCCCTCTCGGGAGGAGCCAGGCTGCATGCGTACAACTACAAACAAAGGTGGTTTTGCTCTTCACACTCGTGATCCTTGTCCTTCTGGCGGGCTTCCTGTATTACCAACATCTGCCACTGGCCTCATCATTATTTGGAGTGTATTACTCTTGCGGAAGAGCTTGGACCAAATGGCGGCAAGCCATCTGCTGAATACACCTTTATCGGTTATGAGAGCATGCAGGATTAATGCCAGGATTGAACATGCTCCGGAGATGCTGAACAACCCCTGAAAGCTGTGCAACGTAAGGCTGCTCGAAGTTTGGGAGTCATCTTTGTCGGGGCATGACTTATCACCATACAAGTCTTTCTGAAGCTCAGCCATTTTGCCACTCGATGCGAGCTTCAGTATGCCCCTCGTGATATCAGCTGTGAGTGGAGAGCCTAGAGGGAACGCCTGCACAAATGAGGATCGGAAAAGGCATCAGCGGTGAAATAAAAGCCTGGTATAACACTGATATCCAGTTATATAAACATTTATGCCAGCCCAGGATAACTAACAGTGAGGCAGTTATAATAGTCATTCATGCAAGCAGCTTGGTAAAGTGAGGCAATCATATGGATCATACTTGACGAACTTCAGACAGTTTAGTCTAATACAAAGATAAAATTCAAGCAAACCAGTTGAAAACCTGATCAAGTAGATTTATCATGTTATTTAATACTTCAAGGAGCAAGAAAGCATTCTATTTCCCAACATAAAACCAATAATATTTCCACCACTTTCCGCACAAACATGATGATGCAGTTTAGGTTCCTGACGAACAAATTTAATCTTGCATTCGTCCTTTAGCATGTGCACATCCGACAAGTTCAGAAATTTCAAAGTACAATTCATAGATTGGCTGAAACTATAATCTTAATAAAAAAATTACTCTGATTTTTTGATTCATCAATTTTCAAACTTTTCAAAAGCCCAGGCAAGAATGAATCATTGAGGTAGCCGACATAGCTCCCTTTCCTGATAACCTCATCTAAATTGGTAACTGCTGGTTGAAGTTGTTCCACTGTGAGAATTGAGCTTAAACTTGCAGTATAACTCTGCTGCACTATCAGCACCACAAAAAGGCAAACAACTACAACAATTCTTGACAAGTTGTTCTTAATCTTCTCCCTGTGTGCAAATACAAGTGTTGAAAAGGAAAAGTAGAAGACTGATCCAATTTGATTAGCTGGGGTACCTTTGAAATCTTCGTGATTCTCAATACACCAGACTACAAAACCAGTGAAAACAACAAAGGCCCCAGTTCCTAACCAAAGGTCAGCTGTCAAAGGCTTTAGGAATGTCCATGCAGTTTTCTGTCTCCGGTCCAGGACCGGAACCAGCATGCGCACCCCTGACTCTGTATAGGGAAGAGTAAAGTCCACATATAAAGAGCGGTTGGCCAAGATTGTTACATCACCTACCACTGCATTGAATCCCTGTCAGGAACAGATATAATGTGGGTTGAGAAACTTTCGAGCACAAGGGTATATGGATCTACAAGTTTATGCAATAGAAATATATATAGTTAGGCTAAACAATTAATCATCATAATTCAAAAGCATTTGTCTCACAAATTAAGAGGGGTGCTGATTATTCTATTGGTTATGTTTTCTTTACTGCATGCACTTGTGTCATGTCCGAGAGAAAAATAATCCGTACAAGGAGGAATTATATGCTTCTTTCTGATTGGAGCTTGTAATTAAAAAATTAGTACTCCCTCCAATCCATACTAACTGTCGCTGATTTTGTACAACTTGGTACTAAATCAGCGACAATTAATATGGATCGGAGGGACTAGTTGATGAAGTAAAAACCCAGGAAACTGCGCTCTGCTTGGAACATTCAAATAAAACCACCATGCATAATGATGCAGATCTGTTTCAAATGTACGCATTTACGCCAATAAGTTCCCTAGAAGAGAAGGCGAATGCTTTTAAGACCTCTCATGTAACTTAAGTGTACAAAAGAAGGAACCTGACCCAATGCGATATAATATCAGTAAAATTGGCACGGTACACTGATATTTGATGCACATGGACTAAACACATTGTATGGTAGGCTCTCTCTAACAAGTACCCAGATGTAATCATACATGTTTGCACACTAAAGACGAATAATTGATTGGGAGTAAACTATTAGTTTTGTATACTTGAGAAAACAACAAGAAAAACACAAAGTGAATAGTTATTTCTGATCTTCTCAATTATTATTTCCAAGCTTTAGCTGCCCTGTCTAGGAGAGATTGTGTCGAAGCACAAAACAGAGCAAAGAGAAGACAGAAGAGTACATACCTTAAGATAAAGCTTGTAGATAAGTTCATCATATGTTCAATTACTATTTCCGTGCCCGTCATCAAATCCATGGTAGTCATATAGTACTTGGTAGGGTAAATTATCAACTACTTCATCAAAAACTTTGATGCAGAACCCTTTTTGGCCTTCGGGGCCATTTTCATATCTTACAAGTTGGCCAAACCCAGGATTTGCAGGTACACCTATTTGGAGTCTTTTATTCCTCGGCAACAGCCAGCCTCTAGGCACAGTTTCATGATCTCCTCCTGGCCATATGATGGTGTTAATATCAGACTTCATATTTAGACTACCAGAGATGCCAAATTCTGGAGTCCAAAACCCGACTTCTCTTCTCTCCTGACCAACAATGTTGATTATCATATAATATGATGATGCTAACTGTGTGTTTTCAATACGAAATTTCCCGCTCATGCCCGAAAAGTTGACCTTCAGTAGTGCACCTCGCAGTTTTTCAGCAGCCTTTGAAGTATCTATTCTGTCAAAGTCAGTGGACCCATTCTTTGTTACAGACGGCCCAAAGTCTAAATTCACATATGTAGCATTCTCTGCTGCTGATGCTAACGCCCATATGGTATCATAAGCATAGAGACCGGACACTGTGGGTTCACTTAACGAGGTGCCTGGATTTTCTAATCGGTACTTGCTGTGCCATTTCTGTGCAAAGTTTTGAAGTTTCACAGTATCTTGAACATGAGGTTTCACCCCAAGAACTCCTTGCATCACATCTAGAGCTGGAGAACCAACCACATCAAAGATATCTGTCAAGCCGTACGCGGTGATCCAGACAAATCCCTGGCCCATCATCCCTTCGTCCTTAGCAAGCTGGAAAAACTTGAGGGCTAGCGCATGCGACATACGCACAATAAATACACTTGTCCAATTGTGTCTTAAGCTTGAGATAGCTGCCTTCATAGCATCATCTGTAGCTGAAGGATGGATCTTGTACCTGTAAGAGACACGCGTGTCAACTTGTTTGAGGGCATCAACGAGGTCGGGAATGAACTTGGTATTAGTATCATCGTCCTCAAAGACAGGGACGACTTCTCTCCAATTGTGTTTCTGAACAAGCGAGGCGATAGCTTCTGCTTGAGAGGAGTCGTTCCATGCGGCCCGGATGAAGTATGGAGTTAGTCCGGCTCGTGACGGGCAATCTGCGGAGAACGAAATGATCGGAACCGATGATTTGTTCCCGAGCCGCGCAAGAAATTTAGCCTGAGTCGACGTCTGCGGCCCAACGATCGCTTGCACGCCCACATTTTTCAGTAGATCAACACCTGCAGTGCTGATATTGCTTAGAAAGAGATTTCACAGCAGTGGCTCTCGTTCATAATACATGATTAATAAATTTGTTGCAAATCCGCGGTGGAAAAGAACACGCAATGCAGGATTTACCCTCACTAACGGCGCACTAATAATAATCAAAAGTTGGAGAGAGCTCGGTTGGCTAAACGGCTCTAATGTTGCAAGTGTTCAAACGCCGAACTCCAATGTCTGCCATCCACCGCATGGGTACGATTTGGAACATCAAGAAGGCCTTCGAATTGGGATTCAAGGGCTACAGCGCTTTCTAAATCGATTGGAGATGGAGGTCGGGAGAAGAAAGAGTAGAGTACCGTAACTGTGCGCCGCCGGGGGTGGAATCAGGACGAGAAGGAGGCAGGAGCCCCGGGCGATACTAGCAGCGGAGCTCGGACCGCCGGCGGGATGGGGAGAGAATACTAGAAAAATGCAACGGCTGAGGCGAGCGCCGCCGCCGGACTTGCAGTCGCCGGGTAAGATAGGTTTTTTTTTGAGAGAGAGAGAGAGAGAGAGACAAGGGTCGGATAGCTCTCTAGGCCAGATTGTGGGGTGAATCTCTAAGCGCTGAACACACGCAGAAGATTTGGCCCATATCCAGCCCATAACACCAAGGCAGTCAGAAGTTTCCTTTTCTTGCGGGGAGGGGGAGCCACCAGAGCAACTCTAGCAACCCTAAAAAAAATGGAAGTACCTAGAACTCATCTAGATAAGACATAATTTGGTCTCATTCACAAGAACGGATACAACCCACGTCAGCACACACACATCTTATAGCACCACATCCAATGACTATAAAAGATGAATGAGACCAAATTAAATCTCATCTAGATGAGTTCTAGCAAAACTGAAAAAAATAGAGCAACCCCAGCGAAAACGCGTCCCGCAAAAATAGTATACAAGTTTCTCTAAAATGAATTTATGGCACCACACGGTATGGGGCGAAACAAATTCCGTAAACCCTAATTTTTGTTCTCCTTTTTCTCCCCACGCTTGTTCCCCGGATAGCACACATGGATGAAATCGAACTCTGGTCGACCGAAACGCACGCATGCAGCTATTGGCCGGCTGTAACACACACACACACACACATGCCGCCAGTGGCCCCGTGCTAGGCCGCTTGCTCCGGCGATGCTTTGGCCGGCAGCTGTCGAGCTCCTCCACCTGCTTGCTACTCGCGCGGTGTCAGCCAAGCTAGGCCGCTTGCTCCGGCGATGCTTTGGCCGGCAGCTGTCGAGCTCCTCCGCCTGCTTGCTACTCGCGCGGTGTCAGCCAAGCTAGGCCGCTTGCTCCGGCGATGCTTTGGCCGGCAGCTGTCGAGCTCCTCCGCCTGCTTGCTACTCGCACGGTGTCAGCCAAGCTAGGCCGCTTGCTCCGGCATTGACCGATTTACGGTTTCCCTTCAAAACAACCCGCAAACCTCCAAATATGAGGTATATAGGGAATAATACATGGGGACATGTAATTTTTTTATAGGATCTATACGATGCTTTTTCAGTTTAAATGTTTGACCATTTTTACGGGATTTATTAATCTACTCCCTCTGTAAAAAAAATATAAGTGACCTACACGCTGTTATATTTCTTTACACAGGGAGTACTAGATGCTCTAACAGCGGTATATGGTTTCACTTGAGGGAGTGAACCAAGACTCGATTGAGATCGGTAGACTAGATGAAGGGACTAAACATGGAGAAACATTTGCGTGCACGAAGCATAGGTCTAATCGTTGACCGCATCCAATCTTTTGGGATATGAAACTACTCACGTCTCACTTAAAAAAAACATGGGTCCTAGCTAGGTACAGTGCTTTTGCTTTGATCCAATGAGAAAACAGCAACAAATACATACAAATGGTGGCGAAACACAAGGGAAACCTAGGCTAGGCATGAGCTTAATTAGCCAAATCTCCCCAGGTAGAGTTAATTGCACAGAAGTACCACAATTCAGGCATCACATGCAGATTGGTACCACGATTGCTAATTTTTGCGTGTCAGTACCAACATTGGTCCAAATTTTTGCAAATTGGACTAAAACGCGTATTTATACGTATTGACGCCCGATCCGACAGGTCGGGCCCACCCGTCAGGTGCCACGCTGGCCAATCGGCGCGTGCCCGCGTGCTGACTAGGATGAGCCGGTGCGCTGCTGTCCTAACCGGCCCGGTCGCACCAGCTCCAGTCCGGCCGCACCATTCCCCTCCCCCTCCTCCTCCTCGCTCGAACCCTAGTCCATGGCGTCGGCGATTCCGCCAGTCTGCGGCGAGGGCGTCCACGGCGGCGGCGAGGGCGTCCACGGCGTCGGCGAGGGCGTCCACGGCGTCGGAGAGATGCCGTTCTGGCCTCCTAGCGGAACGGTTGGCGTCGACGGGGATGGCGGCGACGAGTCCAGCTCCGCGTACTCGACCGACGACGAGGAGTCGATGTTACTCACCATGGAGCAGCGGTTGCGGTTGGCGCATCAGTGGGTGGCGAACCCTAGCAGCAGCCATGAGTTGACGCATGGACTTGGCGGCGTGCTGTAAGTACCCTTGTCCTACTCCTCTGATTCATCCAATTGGGCATTTTTAGGGTTTGTTCATCTTCTGCTTTATCTAGTTGGGGATTAGGTTTTATCCAATTGAAGTGACTAGACTAACCTAGTAACATAGTGTATTGCACTCTCAATTTAGTTCAATTACTGTGGCTCTCCAAATTGTTCTGTACTGTCTGGTACTGTAATTTAAGTTGTTTTGTACTTTACTGTTGCTCTCCAAAATTTGCTTTTGTGCTAAATTAGTAAATAATAGACTTACAGGTTACTTTAAATTGTAATGTAATGTGCTGTTGCTCTCCAAATTAAGAGTAATTATAATGAATAAATGAAATTTAATCTTTTTCTGTAGTTTGGATGAAGACATTTGGCAAGTAAGGATCCATTTTGATGCAAGAGAACCATTGGAGATGAAGCTGTGTTGTTCAGATATTACTTATCTGAATTTGGTTGCAGTGATGGAAACCCAAGGATTTAATGCATATGATTGTTTGTTTCACATTGAAAATCCATCTTTAGGAGAGAAAGGGCTGGATTTGGTAGACAGTCATGCAGAATTACAGATGATAAAGAGGAAGATCCAGGACAAATTGGTGCTTAATTTGCTAGTCAGGGCTTGTCCACCCCCTGATACTGATTTTGAGAGGCAGCATTTTGAAAAGCCAGACTTGTCCACTGTGGTGTACCAAGAGCCTGTTGTTTATGATCTGAGTGAGCCTCCTATCTTAGTTGTTGATCAGGAAGGAGTAGTCTTTGAGAGTCAATGTAGCACACATCACCCTGTTGCTCCTGCTGGTGTTTGCACACAAGAAAGCAGAAATGCAACTAACAAGTTGAAAGCAGTTTTGGAAGAAGAAGAAGAGGGATATCAAGGATTTGAGGCTTATGAGGACAGTGATTCCTCTGATGAGGATGGTCAAATTGGAAGTTACCCTAATTACATGGTTGATGAAGAAGATGTAGAGGTGGAAGAGGGAAAGAGGCAGAGAGAGCTAGAAGTACAAGAGGAAGAATCAGATGATGATCAATCAGAAGAGGAAGAAATGCTGCATTATGAGGGTGACACTGAAGTTGAGGACCCATTTGAGGTAGAGGAAGATAGGACTTTTGAACAAGAAGAAGAAACTATAGTTGAACCTGTAAAGAAGAAGCAGAAGCTGCCAGTTAGAAGAGGCCCAACCACTAGGTCACATTGTAGTGAGCTACCAGAGGTTGAACCTGATTTCAGACCATCATCAGATGAAGAAGAGGAGGGGTTGTTGAGGGAGAGTGATGATGATGGTTTTCAGCCACTCTCTTTTGTCCTACAAAAGAAAAGGAAGAGTAGGGCAAAGAAAAGGCCTCCTAGGAAGTGGTACAATGAGAAAATGGAGCAACCACATGAGCAACTGTGTATGAAGTTGTGTTTTAGGGATCAGCATCAATTCAGAGAAGCTTTGTTGAATTTGCACATCACCCAGGCCAGGAATTTCAGGTATCACAGGAATTCAGATCAGAGGATAATTGTTGAGTGTACAGATAAAAATGCCAGTTCTTAATGGTGGCAGCAGTTATAAAAGGGGAGAAAATATTTGTAATTAAGAAGATGAGACTAGAGCACACTTGCCCTAGTACCACTGAGACCACCAGGGTTAGTGCTAAGTGGCTAGCACAGAAATATGAGCATCTCTTTAGATCTGATATAACTACTGGTATTCAGACTATAATTGATGCATGCAATGAAAAATATGGTGTAGATGTGCCCAAGTGCATGGCATATAGGGCAAAGAACATAGCTATTGATGCTGTGTTAGGAGATCACAGGAAGCAATATCCTAGGCTTAAAGACTATGCTCAGACTGTCATGGACACAAACCCTGGGAGTAGAGTAATAGTCAGTACTGTTACTCCAGTACCTAATGCAAAAATACCCCACCCAGGCCCAAGATTCCATGCCATGTTTTTTTGCCTTAATGGAGCAAGGGAGGGGTTTCTCAATGGGTGTAGGCCTTTCATTGGTTAGTTCTTGAACCTTGTGTGAACCATTTACATATTGTAGAGTACTCCATATTGTATCTCACTTGGAAATGTTGATTATGCAGGTGTTGATGGATGCTTCATTAAGCTCACTACAGGTGCTCAACTACTTGCTGCCACTGGTAGAGATGGCAACAACAACATATATCCACTGGCATTTGGCATAGTTGGTCAAGAGGACACTCAGAGTTGGTGTTGGTTTCTACACCAACTGAAAATATGCCTAGGGGGAAAAGTGGGCAAGTTTGGAACTTATACTATAATGTCAGATAGACAAAAGGTATGTGTTTGCATATTTCATTCTGTTTTGAACAAGTGTTTGCATTAGCTTAGATTTTTAAATTGTTTGTAGCTTAGACTTGTTAAATTGTTTGTGTCAGGGGTTATTGAATGCAGTGAATGCTGTGTTTCCAAGTTGCAACCAAAGATTCTGCCTTAGACATTTATATGCAAATTTCCAAAATGCTGGGTTTAGGGGTGAAGATCTTAAGAAGTGCATGGATAATGCTAGCTATGCCTACAATGAACACAAATTTAATATTGCAATGAATGATCTTAGAGCTGAAAGTGAGGAAGCTTGGGAGTGGCTTACTGCAATACCAAAAAAAAACATGGGCAAGGCATGCATTTGACACAAACTGCAAGACTGACTTGGTAGTGAACAACTTGTCAGAGGTGTTCAACAAGTACATTCTAGATGTTAGGAGAAAACCTATAAGGACAATGTGTGATGGGATAAAAGATAAGCAGATGGTGAGGTGGCACATGAAGAGAGAGAGTGTAAAGGAAGCAAGATGGGAGATAACACCTCATTACAGTGAGAAGCTAGAGATTGAGAAGGAGAGGGCCAGATACTGCAAGCCAATACAGGCAGGGGTCAACTTATGGCAAGTTACAAGTGGGCAGCAAACACATGCTGTCAACCTGGAACTTGAGACTTGTGGATGCAGGAAGTGGGACCTTAGTGGCATACCTTGCAACCATGCCATCTCTGCAATAAACAAGGCTAAAAGGAAACCAGAGGATTATGTCAGCAAATTCTTCAAGAAAGATTTTTATGCTGCAGCTTATGAACCAATGATCTTTCCTGTGCCTGGTGAGCATGATTGGACAAGGACCCCTGGTCCAGACATAGAACCACCTGCATTCAAAATCAAGAGAGGAAGAAGGAAAGAAAAGAGGATCAAGGGCAAATTTGAAGTACCAAAGCCAAAAGAAACTTCAAGAATGGGGACCATAACATGTGGCAATTGTGGTCTCCAAGGGCATAGGTACACAAACTGTCTTAAACAGTTGAAGCCTGAGCTAGCTTTGAGGAAGAATAAGCATGTGGTAATAATTTTTCACCTTCAAATGTACTAATGTTTTCTTTCTTGTACATTTCTTTCTAGCATTATTAACTGTTTTCTTTTCTTTGCAAGGCTAATCCAAGTACCTCACAGCCAAGAGCTGCTGGTCCTTCTACTGCACCAACAGCAAGACAACCAAGACCTGCTGCTTCTGCTCCTACACCACCATCATCTGCAAGAAGAGGAGCTGGCAGAGGAAGAGGAGCTGCTACTTCTACTACAACACCACCATCTGGAAGAGGAAGAGGAGCTGGCAGAGGAAGAGGAGCTGCTACTTCTACTACACCACCACCATCTGGAAGAGGAGCTGGCAGAGGCAGAGGAAGAGCTGGAAGAGGTGCTCCAATGCCATTCATTGCCCCAAGGCAATATGCTGACATTCCTACTGATGGCACACACACTGGATGGATGTCCTACTTCACTGCTAGCATGGGAGGTGGAGGAGCCATGTAATGTCAAATATTGTGGTGTTATTTTGGTTAAACTTGATGCTTGAGGTGGAGTACTGGTGGAGTACTCTAGTAATGTTGAACTTGATGCTTGTAATGTTGAACTGGATGGATATGTGGTTGAACTTTAGGTGATTATCTGAATGTTGAACTTTAGTTGGTTATCTGAACTTGCTACTGGATGCTGGTAATGAGAGTTGATTGTGACAAATCAGTACCACATTTGCAGATTATTGTGACAAATCAGTACCAATTCTGCTGCTAGCTGTTGCATGTCAGTACCAATATTGGGGCATCACATAACATGCAGTACCACATTTGGGGATTCTGACATGTGGGCCATCCACCTTTCCTACTATTAAAGTGTGACAGCACAAGATCTCACAGGAGTGTGGGGACGAAACTAGGGTTCATCCGCGCAGCCAAGGACAAATCTCAGAGGCGAGGCGCTGACTGGGGCCGGCGGCGGAGAGATGTCGTGGTCGTCCAGTGCCGGGTCCGCTCCCGGATTTCGTCGAGCTGCAGGAAGGAGGGGGGAGGAGTCGCGCTCGCTGGTGCGCTACCGCGAGAACCCAATGGCATACGAGCCTCCGGTGATGTGCCACTGTTCAACTCCGAGGAAGGCGCCAAGATGGATCTCCTGGAGCAGGCAGAACCCTGGTAGGAGGTACTACAGCTGCGTGGATGCTATGGTGAGTGCTGTTTTTTCCCTAATTTTCTTCCTCTTTCTTCTGTGCAATAATTTTTGGCAGCATGGTGAATTTGCTTGTGTATCTTAATAGCACGGTGGCTGTGGATTTGTGCAATGGCATGATGATCCATTGCCCACATTCTGGAGTGAGCTCATTGGGGATCTGCGTGATGAAGTATGGAGGCTTAAAGGTGCAACTGTTGCTAGATCTGAAGATCAATTTCCAATCCTGACTCCAAGTGAAGATGATGGCACAAGGGAGGCCATGTTTCTGTCTCTGCAAACTCAACTCAGAGAGAAGAATGCAGAGATTGCAGGGATTAGGGCCAAATTTCACAATGTGTTGTTTCTTTTCACTATATTTGTGCTTGGCTTAGTTGCAGGCAAGATATTAAGTTAGTTAGTTGCTTCAGTTGTAGCCAAGTTGTAATGGATCAAGTTGTAATGGATCAGTGAAGTTATCTTCTGATGCAATGAGATTTAGTGAGTCTTGTTCCTCTTTTATTGCAATGTACTATCTTGTTTGCTGCAACATTGTCATAATGTACAATCTACATAATCAGCATAACCATAGCAATACATAACCATACATAATAAGAAACTGATCCATACATAGCAATACATAACCATTGTTCACAATACATAGAGGAGTTCCACTTCAAATGCATAGTTCATCCTTTTCTCACAAAAGGATGAATAGCATAACTACTACATACATACACAGCCATAGTTCACCATTAGTACAAGCATACAGTACACAACATTAGTTCCTAGATGCTAGGTCATTACACAACCATCATTCCCAAAAGGTCAGCAATGCCACTAATCTCATTTCATCTTCTTCACTTCTCCAAGATGGCTTGAATCCCCCTGAACTTCTCCTTCAACTTTTCATTCTGAAACTCTAACTGCCACTTCTCTTCAATATGCTTTTTATTTCCCTTAAGCAGATCAGCAACCTGAAGCTTCAACTCTAGCTTCTCTTGGGTGAGCTTCTCCTAACACTTAGTTAGCTCTGCATTCTTCAGCTCCAAATTCATACTAGCTTCAGGAAGCACTTGCTTCTCTTTCATTTTGTTCAACTTCAAGTTCTGAATGACTGTTGCTTGAGCTCTTGTCAGGTTGAGCAGCACCTCATACTTCTGAGTAAGTTGCTGGGTCTCTGCATCTTTCTTTGCCATCTTTGCCTTCATATCATCAGTCAGTTCTTTTCTTACCTCCTGCTGATATATAATGGCAGACTGCAGATGCCTGAAATCCACCACCTTATCTTCCTGGAAGTTCATCAGCTCATGCACATCTTGGACTAGCTTGTCATAGTTGGCCTCCAGCTTGTTCTTCTCTTCTGTCAGATGGTGGATAGTGAAAGAATTCTCAAGATTGTCATTCACCCTAGCACTTTTGGCATCTTCAACCATTGCCCATAGCTTCAACAATGCATTCTGCATTGTTGGGGGCCACTGGTGATCAACCCATTCAACAAAGCCACAATTGCTACCTTCCTGCAAAAACAATAACAACAACAAAACAGTTCATACAGCAAGTAATTACACAAAATCACTGCAGTTGCCAAAAAGAATGTCTAAATTTAGCATCAGACCACTAAATTTAACAAGAGGAGCAACCACTTGAGTAGCTGACTGACTAGGTTCAGCCATTGTTCTAATGCAAAATATACTCATGCTTCACCTAAATACGCTACTCTAACCACTATGAATCAAAATGTTGACACCAAGCAGAGTACTCCAGCAAACAGAGTTCAATATGGCACTGACCAAGTAAGAAAAAAAATCAGTATGCCTACAATCCTACAATACATACCGACTGTGCACATGCTAAAAACCTCCTGCCTGTGTCTGTTCCTTCAAAGGCAACAAGCCTCTCAGATGCCATGCCGTGCTTCTCACATGGACACATCACATCCAGCTCAAGCCCCTTGTAATCTGGATCTTCAATGGTGAAAGGAACCTGCAGAAGCTCGCACAAAGACAATGGCCAAATCAAAACCTAGCGAAATCAACCAAATCAAGAAATCCCAAATATGAAACCCTAACCCTAACCCTGTACTGACCTCGTTCAGACCGTCTGTGGAGGAAGAATGCATGTACGGGGGGCTAGAATGGTCGTCGCTGCTTTCGTCCTCCAAAACCATGGCGACGGCGGGGCGGTGCGGCGGCCGGCCGGCTGTCGGGACGCGGTCGGCGGCGATGGAGGAAACGAGCGAGGAGGAGGAGGGGGAGGGGAATGGTGCGGCCGGACTGGAGCTGGTGCGACCGGGCCGGTTAGGACAGCAGCGCACCGGCTCGTCCTAGTCAGCACGCGGGCACGCGCCGATTGGCCAGCGTGGCACCTGACGGGTGGGCCCGACCTGTCGGATCGGGCGTCAATACGTATAAATACGCGTTTTAGTCCAATTTGCAAAAATTTGGACTAATGTTGGTACTGACACGCAAAAATTAGCAATCGTGGTACCAATCTGCATGTGATGCCTGAATTGTGGTACTTCTGTGCAATTAACTCCCCCAGGTACTAGCAGCAGCTAGCTTAGTTGATGTTCGATCTGGTTGAGCAGGGAGGCGCGGCGCGCACGCACGTACCTGCGGCAGCGGCGTCGACAGCGTTGGGGCCGGTGTCCCTGAGGTGGAGCTTCAGCCTGGTGAGGTACCGGGCACGGCTATCGTCGGCGTAGAAGTCGTCGAGGGCCAGCTCCATGCACGTCCAGCTCATGTTCCCCACCCATGTCGACCTGTCCAGGATCACCCCCACGTCCACCGTCCGCTGCGCCGCGGCACCGGAAGCAGCGCCGACGAGAAGCACGAGAGCGAGGAGGAGGCCGTGGCGGCGGCGGAGGACCCGGAGAAGCGTCGTCGTCGCTGCCTTCATGGATCGATCGATGCCTAGCCGAACAAGGCTTCGCTGCTAGTACGTTTGATGAACCAAACGATCGACTTTTCCTTTTAGGGTTGCTTCGTGGCTGCCTTTACATGCACGTACGTACGTACGCGCCACGGTGACGGTTGCTTGTTGATTGAGCGCGTGCGTGCGGTTGACCCGCGCTGCTCGATCCTACAGTACTATGCAGCATCTTCCTCCCTCCAAGCTCCATCGCTCTCAATCGGTTATCTCTTGTGTTTGTGTGTGACAATGGCACTATTGCCGCCGGCCATGCATCGTGGAACTCGGCGTGGGTATACTTGTCGTACTTTTGCTCGGCCAACATCGATGGCGTGCTCGGGTTAGTTATCCACGGTCGTCCGTCTACGCCCCAGTCAACATTTTCTCAAGTCTCAATCAGTTAAGAAAAGCCTATTTTTAGTTTGAGGAAAAACTCATGATATATTTCAAAAAAGTGCAAATTGTAACTTTTTAAAACATAATTGTTTCTGGTCTTTTTGATATAACACGCTAGTAGAAATATACTGTAATAGGTAATTCACACGTTGCACCAAAGGTGATGAAATAATCCAGGGTAAACGTTTCCAGACGGCGCGCCGGCCGAACATTCGACCAGTCACGCACGCCTCGTGAGTTAAAAACAAACCCACGCGTCCAGTGAAGCCCCGCACCGCTCTATCCCTTTTCCTTCCTTATCTTCTTCCTTCGTTCCAGATTTTTCTGGCCACAAATTTTCATCGGCCACAAATCCCCAACGGGACTACCCACCTCTCCCTCTCCTTCTTCCACCTCCCCTCCCCATTGGTGCTGCCTACCTCTCCCTCTCCTTCTTCCGGCTCCTTCGCCATGGGCGCTCCCACCTCTCCCCTCCGTCCACCTGAAGCCGTGCTAGCTGCGGGACCTCGGGGCGCCGTGCTGCGACGGGCAGCGGGAGGTGTTGGACCTCCGGTGGCCGAGCTGCGACGGGCTTCTCCAGCATCGATCGACATCTTCGACCCAAGCTGCAACGGTCTGCATCTGGTGCTGGAGCCAGCGAGTCCTGATGCTACCACCGGCTGCAGTGATGCTGGAACCAGCACGACAGCAAGCTGCAACCCCGGTTGCGTCAAGTGCTGGAACCGGCGATCTCCGATGCTACTACCGGCTACGTCGGGTGCTGGAACCAGCTTCATTTTTTGCTGGAACTTGCTTCTTTTTTTTTGCTACAACTATGTTTTATTTTTGCTGGAACTGGCCCATGCTTTTGCTACCACCCACCCGCCCAAAATTTTGCTACCAGGTGATTTTCACTGCAACCGATGAACCATTTTTGCTACAACCGTTTTGATTTTTTGTTACTACCGGTGTTTGTCGATTTTTGCTACATCCATTTTCTGTTTTTCCTGACTTTTTTGCTACAACCATTTTTTGATTTTGCTGGAATTGAAGACATTTGTTGCTACATCCACCCACGGTGGTCTTGCTCAACGGCGGCGATGGTTTTTTTTTTGCTACAACCGTCTCTGATTTTTGCTACTACCGGAGATGCCATTTTGCTACCACTGGAGTTTTTCTACTACCAGAGTCTTCCTAGAAGCATCAATAGTTTTTGCTACCACCTTTTGTTTTTGTTTCGTTTTTGCTGGAACCATCCTAAAAATTTGCTATAAGCGTCTTTTGATTTTGCTGGAACCGGCATTTTTTGCTTCGGTGTCGGCGGTGAAGGCGGGTGGTGTTTTGGTTCGGCGGCGGCGGTGAGGCTACGAGCGCCGGCGACGAGCAGGGGCAGCAGTGGTCCAAGCGAGAGCAGCGCATGCCAGCGTGCGGGATCCTGCAAGCGGCGGCGGCGCTTGCTTTTTTTATTTCTCCTCTGTTTTCCCGTGGGGAGGATGACGATAGCAGATGCGAGGCAGATCTGACGGTTACGCGCGTCTAGATCGAGCGGTTCGGGTTTGACCGGGCGAAACGTTCCGCCGGTGCGCCGACGTAGATTACTACCCATAATCCGGTGTGGCTGCAGCGGCACAGAAGCCGCGTGGGCGTTCAAATTAAGTTTGCTGAGCCGACCAGTAGTCCGCCCCCTCTCCTCCATCCAAGCATCCAACAGCGGATGACTGCAATGGTTGGCCGTGAATTTAATAGTCAGCCTTTTTTGCAGCAGCATCAGCAATCAACCACACCATCGAGAAAATCTTTGAGTAGTTTTGTAGGCGAACTTGTAGGAACTCCTTCCACGGAGTATATTTATAAAATTTTCATTTTTGTTGTAATGTATTACTCCCTCTGTTACGAAATATATGACGTTTAAACAATTCAATTTAAGCTGCTTAAACATTATATATTTCATAACAGAGTGAGTACAAACTTAGAAGAAGAAATCAAGGGACAAAAATGTTGAGGAATTGATAGTTGCCTAGGGTCCGCCCTGAGTGGCACGTGAATTTTCTCTTTCGGGGCGGACTACTCAATAACTAAATTTCTATGACTTGGTAGAGGAACAATAATCCTACACACACAGAGCCATTACGGGCTTTTACATAATTTCCTTCTAACTAATCTATCAGCCCCCCCTGATTTTCAGTGAGGGTGGGGCCCATCCTCCTCTTGTATCCAATCCCAATCACCCACGCCAGCTAGTCCATGAACCCCATAATAGATCCCTCTGTGAGTGTAGCATTGCTCGTAGAGGAAAGTATGGAACTAAATTTGGGACAGAGATCCCATGGCTTAACTGGCGGCCAGCCAGTC
>NC_041388.1:382836918-382850478 GCF_002162155.2 Triticum dicoccoides
ACTGTTCACGCAGATCTGGCCGTTGATTCTGGCTCGGACAGTGTGGAGAAGGGGGCCAGTCACCGTACTGTTCATCGGTGCCTTGCTCACAGCAAGGCACTGGATCTCATTCCCTAAATTTGTACTCCCTCCATTCCTAAATATAAGTTGTTGTAGAGATTCCACTATGAATCACATACAGATGTATATAGATGCATTTTAGAGTGTAGATTCATTCATTTTGCTCCGTATGTAGTCCATAGTAAAATCTCTACAAAGACTTATATTTAGAAACGGAGGAAGTAATATTTACAACATCAAATATTTTCAATTAATTTGAAACAAAAGGGATAAGTACAATGATACGACAATACGAATCCACCTAAAAGAAAACTCCCCACAACTAATTTCTTCTTCTTACAGGTTAGCAAAAGAAAAACTTTGTACAAAGTCTTTAATACGTGTTCACAGGGCATCAAGTAATAGTTCTCGTTTGTCGTTTACTACAAGGGATATACTTCCATCCGTCCCATAGTGTAAGACGTATTTTGACACTAGTGGAAGTATTTTGGATTATGGCAGTTTGAAGTAGTTGCTCAGTCTTTCTTTCCATAGACGTTAGCCGGTTAGCGTGACGAGCATGATCTACCTCCTCCGCCGGCGACCGGCTCGATCTCACTGGTTGTCTGGGTTGCCATCTCAACAGACCCCTCGTTGGTGTGTGGCGCACAGGGCAGTCTACCGACCATGCTCACATGGTCCGAGGTATGAGGGGAGGCAACCGCTCCCACATCATTCTGGTTCCGACCGGGCATAGTTTCACTGCAGACCTTTCTGTCAAAAAAAGAGCCTGACCTTCCACGGCGGGCGTGACATGATCTGCGGGAGGGGTAACCAGTAGCCCTCCTTATGGAAGAAAGCAAGGTGGATGGTGAGGCAAATGAGCGAGGTGGCGCCGGTGATGACAAACAGGCTTCGGAAGCTGCTGAAGTTGAGATGGTTCGTCGTGAACGGTCCGCCGCCCTGTGACCTGTGGTCATCCTGGTCGCCGAGCCACTTGCGCTCGATCCTGTTCATCTCGCCGCTCTCGGTGAGGTTCAGGATCGCCTGCGACATGTCTTTCACGTACGGTGACCCCCTGGGGAACGCGAACGCGAAGCCGCCGGTCATGTTGGGTTGGCCAGTCACGGTGAAGTTGTCCCGGTAGGTCTGGAGGAAGATGTTGAGGTAAGGCGTCTCGTCAATGACGGTGCCGATGCTGCCGTTCAACAGTGCCTCTTGAAAGCTCTCCGCCTGCGGGAGCCCAGACTGGTTTATGACTTGCGGTGTCAAGGAGTTGTTGAGGATCCCCACCTTCTCCGTGCCTAGCAACAGCGTGCGGTAGTCCACGATGGTTGGCCCGATCTGCGGCACCGTGAGCAGGGAGGTGAGGCTGGCGGTGTAGCTGGACTGCAGGATGAGCACCACGAAGACCCACACTACCACGACCAGCCTCGATAGGTTGCTTTTAACCTTCTCGTTGTGGGTGAAGACGAGGGTGGAGAAGCCAAAGTAGAGCATGGTGCCCGCTTGGTTCGACTGCGTCCCGCCGAACCTCTCATTGTCACGGCGCTCGATGGCCCAGACCACGAAACCGGTGAAGATGAAGAAGGCGGCGCTGACGAGCCAGAGGTCATAGCGACGAAGCGGCTTGAGGAAGACCCACGTCCACTTGTTGCTGCTCCGTTGGTCGTGTAGCGGTACAATCATGGTGATCGACGTGGCGATGAAAGGCATCGTGAAGTCCACGTGCTCCGACCGCTTCGCCGTGATGGTCATGTCCGCCACCAGCGCGTCGTATGTCTGCAGCAAAGGGCAAGGCCACAAAGGTTTATTTATCCAAATTTTGCTCAACTGAAATACTTTGGTATGTATAAACACATGAATAGTGTGTAACCAAGTACGTAATGTATGAAGAGAAGCCCAAAGGTAGACCCTCTATAAGCATTGCTATTTCGCCTGTAACTGGGAATTCAGGGGCCGACTATACATAGGATGCCTAAAAAATAGGGTCAGTCGAATTTCGAACCGATGAACTGAAATCCAACGGCTGGCATTCATCTTTCTCCCCAACAGCCTACTCCCTCCGTTCCAAATTACTCGTCACAGAAATGAATGTATCTAGAACTAAAATACATCTAGATACATCCATACCTGCGACAAGTAATTCAGAACGAAGGGAGTAGGTTATTGTTCATCTTCATTCGCGTCATATTGATATGCGCTAGCTCAGGCCTCGATCGAGTGGTTGGAAAAACACACTGCAGATTGACCGGTCTTCTTTTTTGCGAATGAGGTTGACTGGTCTATGGTATACGATTATAGCCAACTTGGTAAGGATGACGCTCTCCTCTCAATTCATAGTGATGAACTGGCTATGCATATTGAGGAAAAGAACAACAGTCTTGCTAAGTCTCAGTTGATTGAGACTTTGTTAAGTCTCAGTCGATGTTAGGATCTTGGATCTTACTTTAAGAGGGAAAAACTTTATTTTTAAAAAGAAGAAGACATGATTAGACTTGATGAGGTGGCTTAGTTTGAAACTTTGAATTGATAGATTAATGCAAAATGTAAATGATTTGCAAAAAAAAAATGCAAAATGCAAATGAATGCATGCATGACTTGAAGAAAAACGACATGCATGATTTGACGAGGAGGCATGGTTTGCGATGGAAGAAATGACTTACCCCATTGTTAAGTGTTAACCGCCTGGGCCAAGTGGTCGTAGGGCATGGGGTCCGCCTTCACGTAGTCGAACGGCAGAGCGTACGGAAGCAGCCGCACCGCCGCCTCGAACGCCTCGATCACGAACCCGCCGGCCGTTGTCCGGTTCGTCACCGGGTCCACGTCAATGTGCATGATCGCCCGATAGCTGCGCGGGATCCTCCCCGGCACCGCCACCCGCAGCTTCGCGGCGCTCGTCGGCTGCGCCCACCCACTTGGCCGGACCGTCGACTCTCCCGGCCAGATGAACGGCGAGAGCTCGCCGCCCGCTTTGCTGGAACCGCGACCGACATGCCGGCTCAGCCCGTGCCGCGGCGTCCAGAACCCGATGCCCTTGGCTTTCCCATCGTCGATGTTTAACACGCGGAACGCCGGCACCGCGAGCTCGCCGTCGATGAGCTCAAACCTGCCGCCGAGGCCCTCGAACGTCGTGTCGTTGATAGCTCGGAGGAGCTTCTCGCCCGATCTTGACTTGCCGAGCCCGGAGATGTCGGTGGGGCCGCCCTTGCCGCCCACCAGCCCCGGCGGCGATGATAGGTCGCCGGAGCTGAGTCGCTCTGCCGCGTCGTACGCCCACACGGCGTAGCAGCCCACCACGGCGTGCTCCGGCTCGTCCTGCGGATGGTCACGCATGTACCGGCGCACCCACCGCCTCTTGACCTCGCGCAGCCGCGGCGTGGTCGGCACGTAGGGCGCGAGCCCGATGACGCCCTGCGGCGGGTCGACGAAGCCGACGAGGCCCGTGAGCCCGTCGGTGATGATCCACGCGTAGCCGGCGCCCGTCATGCCGGCCTCCGCGGCGGCGGCGAACACCTTCTTCGCGAGCCCGGGGCGCGTGTGCAGCACAAAGACGCGCGTCTGCTCGGACTCCATGCGTTACAGCTCCGCGGCGATGGCGTCGTGGGCCGCCCCTTCCGGGAGCGCGCAGCGGTAGGGGACCTCGGCGCGCGCGTCGGCGAGGGCGTCCACGAGGAAGGGCACGAAGGCGGCGCCGTAGTCGTCGTCCTGGTAGATGGGCACGACGCGGCGCCACCCGAAGTGCGTGGCGAGCGCGGCGACGGCGCCGGCCTGCGCCGCGTCGCTCAGCGCGGCGCGGACGAAGAAGCCCGCCGAGGCGGACGACACCGACGGGCTGGTGGCCGAGAAGGAGACGACGGGGACCTCGGCCCGCGTGGCGAGGTCGGCGACGAAGGCCGCCTCGACGGACGACTGCGGGCCGAGGATGGCGCGCGCTCCCTGGCTCGTCATCAGCTGCAGCGCTGCACGCGACGCGAAGGCAACCAATTACGACCATGCACCGATGCACGTGACGTCAAATGAAACGAGCCGCCGAAGAGGCTGTCGGTCATACATACCGGCGGACGCGGCGACGACGACGTCCCCGGCGGAGTCGCGCTGCAGGATCCGAACCCGAGCGGAGGAGTTGGGGAAGGCGGCGTAGAAGTCCTCGAGGGCCATGGGGATGGTGGTTCTGGCGACCTTGCCGACCGGCGTGCGAATTTGATTTGTCGCGTGCGGGTTTGACCTCCCTACTGTTTGCAGAACCGCGCGCGCGCGAGAACGTGCGGGTTTTGCATTCGTTTCAGTAGTTTCTTTCCTCAAGGTACATGTGTGTGTGGGAATCAGAGACAAATGTGACGTCTCATCAGCTCATCAGTTACTGTCAGCAAAAGCAAGCAGTGACAGTGCCAGAATGCTCGTTGCATATTTTTGTATACTTTGCAGTTGATAAAAACAAAACAAGTAAAACCAGTACTGGAAAACAGCATCAGGTGGCACAACGTCATTCGATAATTTCTTCGAATTTGAGGGGGGTGAGAAAACCAGCATACAGGCTAGCACTTTACAGTTTTTTCAGAAACCACACGCATCAGAACCGCTTGATCCTCGCAGCTACCAACAATCGCCAATGTGGCAATGCACATCAAGCATTGCGTTTCAAAAGAGATAAACTGCAAACATGTACAGACAGCTAAATGAATAACTAAATCCCAGCGATCAGTAAGCTATGCACTCGTCAAGTACAGTAGTTCATTCCATGCTAATCTGTCTCCTGCGGATCGAGCTCCCACTCCGAGACAAGGAAGCTGCTCTATTTTGCCCCCTCTCAGAATGCATGTAAGCAAACGACAGCGGTTCCGTGTCCTGAACTGAGAGCTCCCTGCCTGGTGTTCCTTCCCCTTCTGGTGGGCTTCCTGTGTCCGTGTCTGACATGTGCTCGACGATGTGACTAGGTATGCGTATGCTTAGTGGGGTCTCAACCGCACTACCAGCATTTTCCGCTGCGGCTTCATCTTTATCTGGAGTGTTAGAAGGACTGTCGTCCCCGTGGAAGAGCTTGGAGAGAATGGCAGGCCATCTGCGCCATGGACTCTGACTGCCGTCACTGTTGAATTCGTGTCGGTTGTTATAAATGGTTATGACAGCGTGCAGGATTAATGCCAGCACTGAAGATGCTCCGCTGATGATGAACAGCCCCTGGAAGCTCTGCAATGTAAGGCTGCTTGAAGTCTGGGAGTCATCTTTGTCGGGGCATGAAGTCTCGCCATACAAGTCTTTCTGCATCTTAACCATTCGGTCATCCGATGCGAATTTCAGTATTCCCCTCGAAATATCAGGTGTGAGTGGCGAGCCTCGAGGGAATGCCTGCAGAGTTAGCACACGATGAGGATCAGAAAAGGCTTCAGTGGTGATATAGTACAAGTCTGGCAAAATGCTGAGCCAGTCATATTATTATTAATTTAAACCAGCCCAAAATAACCGGAGGCAGTTATCTTAATCACTCATGCAAGCCCTTGGTAAGGTGAGACAATCATATTGATCATAATATTCCATCGTTCTGAATGAACTTCAGAAAGTCTAATATAAGGATAAGGTTTAACCGTTTAAGTAAACTAGATGAAAACCTGATCAAGTAGATAGACTTATCACGTTACTGGATACTTGAATAAGCAAGCAAGTCTTGTAGTTCCCAATAGATAACCATAGAATCAGCACTACTTCCCCAGAACATGATCGCGCATTTTAGATTCTTGACAAAACAAGTATAATCTTGCAGTTGTCCTTTAGGCTTTAGCATGTTCACATACGAAAATTTAGGAATCTCGAAGTACAACTCAAACATGAGCTGAAACTGTAATCTTAATCAAAAGTTTAAACTGATGGTATATTAATATGCAAATTTGAGTTACTAGCAGGATCCTCCAACAACTTAGCATCGAAAATTGATTCAGCATATAGGATTTGACCGTATTAAAAATGGGCTACTGACTGGAAAAATGGCACTCACATAACCAAATCCATCAAACTTGTAGGTTGGTCCAACCATAGTGTACTTCTGGCAATACTTTGAGAGGAACACCTTAAGGTATGGTATCTCATCAACAATGACGGCAACTTTTCCACTTGATAACGCTTCATCGTATTCCACAGGGGAGTCAAAGGCAATCATCTTTGATTCATCAATTTTCAACCTTTTCAAAAGCCCAGGCAAGAAAGAATCATTGAGGTAGCCAACATTGCCCCCATTTCTGACAACATCTTCTAAATTTGTGACTGTTGGCTGAAGTTGCTCCACCGTAAGGATCGAGCTTAAGCTTGCAGTATAACTCTGCTGCACTATTAGCACAACGAAAAGCCAAACAACTATTGCAATTCTTGAGAAGTTGTTCAGGATCTGCTCCCTGTGAGCAAATACTAGTGTTGAGAAGGAGAAGTAGAAGACTGATCCGATTTGACTGGCTGGGGAACCTCGGAAGTCCTGATTTATTCTATGCTCAATACTCCAGACTACAAAACCTGTGAAGACAAAGTTCATAACAAAGAAAGCTGCTTGAACCCAAGTCCTATAGTGATGGATAGAAGCGCAACTGAAATTCCAGGGAAGTTATACATATGTGTATTGAAAAGACCATACACAATTCCATGAAGCTCGATCCCCACCCTCTCAGGCCCTCACCTCAGCTTATGGTGGTGACTTTACCTATTTAGGAAGTATGGTCTATATGCCTATATGTCATCATACCTTGTCAGAAGGAGTGTAATGATACCCTACCGGTCTATTTGTCCTGATCTTCCTGGTTGACTGGAAAGATGGGTTCCATTGAATGGGAATATAGCTCGATAGCAACCGCAATGCTGCTTGTTTAGTTTTGAGAGTAGCGGAAAAAAGAGATATGCTACTGACGGCCCCTCTTGTACTTGCTTCAAATCAATAGGCCTATCATTTTTCATGAGGTGGGCTAAATAGAGAATGAAACGCAAAAATAGGGAAAGACGGGATGATCACGAATTGATTTTGTTTTAAATGCGAACATGTGCAGAGATACAGTCTTACATGTCTGCATACTAAAGACCAATGATCAATGAAGCAGAATGAAACAGAAAACAGTCCATGCATACCTTAAGATAAACTTCATAGACAAGCTCATCATAAGTTCCATTACTCGATCCTTTCCCGTCTCCAAACTCCCGATAGTGACGGGGTACATGATAGGGTAAGTCATTAACTACCGCCTCAAATACATCGACGCAGAACCCCGTGGCAGTACCATTGTCAAATCCTACAAATTCTTCAAACCCAGGTTTCACAGGCATGCCTATTGTGAGATTTTTATTCGTTGGAAATAGCCAGCCTCTGGGTGCAGTGGGTGCAGTTTCATTATATCCTGGCCATACGATGGTGTTAAGATCAGACTTCATTTTTGGACTACCAGAGATGCCAGATCCTGGAGTCCAAAAACCAACTTCTCTTCTCTCCTGACCAACAACGTTGATTATTGTGTAGTTTGATGATACTAACTGCATGTCTTGAATGTGAAATTTCCCGCTGATGCCAAAAAAAAGGACCTTTAAGAGTGCACCTCGCAGTTTTTCAGCAGCTTTTGAAGTACCTATTCTGTCAAAGTCAGTGGAACCATTCTTTGTTAAAGACGGCCTAAAGTCTGAATTCACAAATCCAGCCTTCTCTGCTGCTAATGCTAACGCCCATATGGTATCATAAGCATAGAGGCCAGATACTGTGGGCCCACTTAATGAGGTGCCTGGATTTTGTAATCGGTACTTCTTGCGCCATCTCTGTCTAAAGTTTTGAAGTTCCACGGTATCTTGAACATGAGGTTTCACCCCAAGAACTCCTTGCATCACATCAAGTGCCGGTGAACCAACCACATCAAAGATATCTGTCAAGCCATACGCGGTAATCCAGACAAAGCCCTGGGTCATCATCCCTTCATCTTTGGCAAGCTGGAAAAACTTTTGAGCCAAAGCATGCGACATACGCACAACAAATACGCTTGTCCAATTCTGTTTCAAGTTTGAGATAGCTGTCTTCATATCATCCTCTGTAGCTGAAGGATGAATCTTGCACCTGTATGAAACACGAGTGTCGACTTGTTTGAGGGCATCAACAAGGTCGGGAATGAATTTGATATTGGTATCATCATCATCCTCATAGACAGGGACGACTTCCCTCCAGTTGTATTTCTGAACAAGTGAGGCAATAGCTTCTGCTTGAGAGGAGTCATTCCATGCAGTCCGGATGAAGTATGGAGTTAGTCCGGATCGTGACGGGCAATCTGCAGAGAATGAAATGACTGGAACAATTGATTTGTTCCCAAGCTCCGCAAGAAATTTAGACTGAGTTGACGTCTGTGGCCCAACAATCGCTTGCACTCGGACATTTTTCAGTAGATCAAGACCTGCAATCCTTATATAACTTAGAAAGAGATTTCACAACAAATTAAGGCTTTCTATCAAACAACTGCAAGGAAGAAGCATCTATACATATCAGCTTTTTGAATGGTTCTCATTCATAACAAATGATAAATTGATTAAAAAAATCTCTCAGAATAGCAATGTCAGATGTACCCTAACTAACAGCACAACTAATAACAAATTCACGGGTGCATTATCCGTTGAAAAAATAAAGATCATTCTTGGTTGACGGCCCTAGCTTTTCAAGTGCCCATAAAATCAGGAGACCGGCAAACTCATATTATACTCCAGCTCCAGATCTAATGTCTCCCTGGCATGGATTTAAACCGGAACCGCGAGTTCACAACAGTCTTCTAGCTGGGGCTCGAGGTCGAGGGTTGCCAAATTACTTGGCGCGACGAGCTGGGGGCCACGGGGAAGAAGGGGTACCTTCTCTCTATGCCGGAGCGGGCGGCGTGACGGTGTGGCGAGAAGCAAGACAAGAGCCGATTAGCCGAGGGCGAGGCTAGCAGAGCTGCCCCGGCCGCCGACGGGGAAAATGGCAACCGCGCCGCCGCCACGCCGATGAGCCGATGGGCCAAACGAGATACGGAGGGCTCGGAAAGAGAGAGAGGAAGAGGATTCTAAAGAAAACACCCATGCTCGGCCCACGGCAGAAGATTCGGCCCATTTCTCAGCCCACTCCACTCCGTCTTCCTCCTTAGCTTACTCCGTCTGATAATCTAAAAAAAAAAACTTACTCCGTCTGAGAGACGGCGCAAGTACCTGAGGACGCGGCGTCGACGGCGCCGGGGCCGGTGTCCCGGAGGTGGAGCTTCAGCCTGGTGCGGTAGCCGGCGTGGCCAGCGTCGGCGTAGAAGTCGTGGAGGGCCAGCTCCATGCACGTCCAGCTCATGTTCCCCACCCACGTCTTCGTGTCCAAGATCACCCCCACGTCCACCACCTGCCGCCGCCGCCGCGGAGGAACCACACCACCCCCCTGCGCCGCGACACCGGAAGCGCCGATGAGCAGAAGCAAGAGGACGAGGAGGCCGTGGCGCCGGAGGGCCGGCGTGGAGGCCCGGAGAAGCGCCGGCGCCGTCGTCATGGATGCTACGCTAGCGCTGGTGTGTCCCTAGGTAGTATTTTTGGTGAAGCGGTGGCTTCTGTGGCTCCCTTTTTCGTTTACATGCCCACGCCAGCCAATTCGTTTCCTCCATCGGCCATTGACCGCCACGCGCTTGTCTCCCAAGCTGACACTCCGTTGGCTGCGTGTGAGCGACAGGTTGATAGGTACGGACAGATTAATGTGAGTTGATACCGTTGCTGCCGGCCATGGAATTCTCCAGTCATACTTGTCGCACTTTTGATTGGCTGACAAGTTCAGAACGATGGCGTGGTCAAGAAGTTCTTCGGGTAATTTTGAAAGTACTCCCTCCGGTCCTTTTTAGTTCGCATGTAAGATTTATCTGTTTTGAAGATGGATCAGTGAGAGAAGGCGGCGACGACATATGTGAGTGCTCGGACCGGATTGTACCCCGGACTCGGTATGTGGCTCGGTCGAGGCCTCCGGTTTTAGATGTTAGACTTAGGTGAGAGGTCTGGGTATTTGGTCCAGCTTGCACCCCTTCATCATATGGATAGGAGTAACGGCAGGTGACGTCAAGATGACGGATTCAGACAGATTGTCGTACTACTTTGTAAGGTCCTCAATAATAATCAATAAAATGACCGCATGTATCTTGCAGATGCAGAGGTCGGGGGCCATCCTTCTTTTCTAAAGAATATATATAAGGTTTCGTAAAGTTTGACCAATTTTATAGAAAAAATACCAGCATTCACAATATGAAATCAATATTAGTAGATGTGTCATGACTTAAATTTTCGTATTGTAGTATAACTTTAGCATAGTAGATATTAATGTTTTTTTTATAAAAACATGATTAAATTTTGTTAAGTTTGACTTTAGACAATTTTTATATTCAGAGTAAAAAGGACCGGCGGAAGTATTACGTAATGAACAAAAGTGCGACGATAAACAAATGCAGTCCATGGCGTTCCCAGGACCAGGGGTGCGTGGCCGTTGCGACGTGGGAGCTGCGTGTTGGGTCAAATTAAGTTGCTGACCATACCGATGGTCTGGGTCTGCCCCTCAACATCAAGGACCACCCCAAGATTGCCAAATCGCCGGGGTTCGCCGTTGAAATATTCAGCTCACGGCACTACGTATACTGTTCATACCGCTGGAGTTTTCTGCAGCAGCGATTAATCTGCTGATGAGAATTCAAGGCCGTTTACGCGCTAAATCAAAGTCAGCGGGTAACGAGCCAGAGATAAGCTCGACTTTCTTTTTCAAGGGAACAAGCTCAAGGTCACAGATAGAGGATTTCAGAGCAGGGAGTGTGTGGAGGAGAAGGAAGCTATCCTATCACGCGGTGGGTTGGACATGGGATTTTCTGGTCGTGTGGACCAACAGTCAAACTTTAGTCGTGAGGCTAAAGAGAAGACCAATTTTTTTGCTCATCCGTTCCCAAATAAATGGGGTATGCTCTCGCAAAAAAAAAAAAAGGGGTATGAACTCTATCTCCTACACTAGAAAAGAGGAAGAAACAAGGGTCTGACGATAAGGGTATTTTAAGCATATAACATGGTCAATGGGTTTTGGCCCGAAGATAATGGTGGAACAAAGCATACCATCATAGTACGCGTCTAACGCAATGATGGCATTTTTTTTAGCATTTTGAAATATTAGAGGCAAAACTGAATAGTATGGTAAAACCCCTTATGTATAAAGCTTCTCAATATTCTATGAACATTGGTTCCAGTTTGATCAGACTACTAATCTGAAGAGCCGCAGAGATACTGATGGATATACAGCAGCAAGAAAATAGCTTGGACATGTTTAGCATAAACCAACTTAAAAGATAGGAGAAGAATGTGGATTCAAACATGTTTGGGACACGGTAAATTTTCTCCAACTTAACAAAATGAACTATTTTTGATACTCAGCTACAATTTCCAACTGCCTGGTGGCCAGCTAGAGAATACAGTGTACTTTGCATCGCATCGCAGCACTGATTACAAGTGCAAGTAAAACTTATCTGAGCGTACAATGCACTGGTTAGTACAGGAGTACATTTACCTATCCATGGCAACAAAACAACGTTACACTAAATCAGGTTATGCGAGCGCAGCCTCATTACAGAATACCTACTTCCCTGAGGCAAAACAGTCTCAAGTTACATTTTGACAGCATCACCTGAAAGAGGAATAGAAGAGGCCCTACAGGTGAAGTTTTTTCAAACTTTCACCGGGAGATATCATTTTACATGAAGGGGGAAACAGATAGCAATGGGGCGATTGTAAGGAAGAGACCATCATCCCCTTCTAGCAGAACAAGCTTAAGACTTGTCCAAGGCAGAAGAACATCGCTTGGTCATATGGATGCTCGCAAGGCATTTCTTAACCATGAATCAGATAGTTCTGGTTTTCATGAAACTGGATGATCGCTGTGAGCATCTGCTGATTCGCCGGATGATTGGTCCATATTCTCCGACCCGTGCTCTGTCGCAGTTGTTGGTAACATGGTCACAAACTCTGCTATCAACTTTGAGATTTCCTCATATGCATCCACCTGAAATTGCAAAATAAGGGAAAAACCAGCCATAATCTCAGCTTGCTTCTTTGCTATATAATACAGTAGTACGTTGCAAACCAAAGGCTAATTAAAAATACCACCACGATGACGACAAGATGACCCTAGTTAAGCTCTTTAGCTATAAGGGGAGACTAGAGACAGTCATATATCAGTTATAGCTTATAAGGGGAGCTCTTTAGTTGGTTGGTTTCCTATAAAATACAGGAATGAGATTGGGGTTACTAACTCGTTTCTCAAAATGCCAACTGAAAACATGATAACAATGCTAGTAGAAACAGTTCAGGCCGGTATATTAGCATGTTACAGAGTGTGCATTGTGCTATACTACCAAATGGATATCATCCTATACCATTTAGCAGTTTGATCGACATCATCTCATTCTGAAATCTCTAGAAGTCTCACTTTGAGCAAGTACGTACTAATTTGGTTCAGTTCTAACTCAACTCTTTGAAACAATGATGCAGAGAAATAGTGATCTACATAGAGGCAGAGGACCAATCATGATTATGTCTGTATCTCAATATCAATCAACTAAGCTAACACAAAAAAGACAATCGGTCCATCCATGACTACAACGCATACTCCCCAAAAATGAAATTGGTAAACATGGGTAGACACTGACAAACAGACTGACCTGAGGCCACCGGCCACCGTAATGGTAGATGAATTTGGCGTCCGGCAACGCCTTGGTCACCTTCTTCCCCTCATCGATCCACATATCCGACCAAGAACCCGACCACAGAACCATCATCGGCAGCCTCTTCACCTCCTCTGAAGAGCTCCTCCACTCTCTCAGGTCAAAACTATGGTTCATGGCCTTCCAGGCCTCAAACACTGCATCCCTCTTCCCCTGCCCCCGCACCGCCGCCCTGTGCGCGTCAGCCTCCTCTGCATCCATCCCCCGAGCGCAGGACAGACGCACCAGCCCCTTGAACAATGCCGGCACCCGCAGCACCAGCCTTCCCAGCGCCGGCACGCCGAGAACGGCCGCCGGGAAGGCCGGCAAGGTGGTGGTGGCGTCGATCAGAGTGACGCTCTGCACGGCCGCCGGGTTGGCCGATACGAAGGCGGCGCCGGCGGCGAGGGCGGAGTCGTGGAGCACGAGGTGGACAGGCGCGAGGCCGAGCGCGTCCACGGCACGGGCCACGGCCGCGGCCGCCTCGCTGGCCGCGTAGAAGGAGCGGGACGGCTCGGGGGCCGTCTCCTGGAACGGGACCTCGCCGGTCTCGACGAGGTGCTCGAACGCGTGGAAGATGCCGCGGTCCATGATCTCCCGGAGCGGGTTCGTGCGGGCGGGAGGGGCGGCCGGAGGCGGCGAGAGGCCCTGGCCAGGGAGGTCTACGGCCGCGGCGACGAGGCCCCGGGACGAGAGGGAGGAGAGGAGGCGGCGGAAGGAAAAGGATCCGGCGGCGAGGCCCGGGAGGACGAGCACGGGGTGGTGGTGCGCGGCGGAGTGGGCGGCGGGG
>NC_041388.1:382850915-382886229 GCF_002162155.2 Triticum dicoccoides
AGTGGGGAGTTGGGGACGGGGAGTGGGGAAAGCTGTTGGGAAAGCAGGGTTTTGTCCCCTGCTTTTGGGTGCGCGCGATGATGTCGCCGGTTTGCCATCCAAGCCAGGATAGCAGGCACTTCACATGGACAGCAAAGCAACTTTGCTCGTACTAGATGGATGCCAATCGGCGACGCTTTGCTATTTCCTGGACAACCTAGTTTTTGTACTATATAGGAGGAGAAGAAATTAAATGTGTTGGGGGAGGTTGAATCTCGTCTTATTTTGCATGATGTTTATGTTGGTTGAAACTATCCTCAAAGTTTCAACACCATCAATGTAATATCAGAGCAAGGTTTATTTGTGTTTTGCTAAAAAAAAATATGGTGAAAGATGAAACTGAATACAAGCTGAAAGGTATCTTCGAATGGTGCAGATTATTAGATCTCAAAGGGCAAGATGGAGTGCTACGTTTCAAAAGTACTAGAAGCCCGTGTTCACCCTATGATGTCGTAGGGCATTAGTTAAGATTACTGAAAGCACTTCATCGCCAAGTTTCACCACTAATTCCTTATGGATCCTGTTACTCTTGGGTGTTTGAGCACCCTAGACGGTCGAGGTCACCGCGGAGCCATATTCCATTGTGGTGAAGCTTCGGGGTGTCGTTGGGAGCCTCCAATTAAGTTGTGGAGATAGCCCCAACCTTGTTTGTAAAGGTTCGGTCGCCGCCTTCAAGGGAACCAATAGTGGAATCACGGCATCTCGCATTGTGTGGGGGGTGTGAGGAGAATACGGTGGCCCTAGTGGCTTCTTGGGGAGCACTCTGCCTCCACACCGCTCCAACGGAGACGTACTTCCTCTCAAAGGGAAGGTACTTCGGTAACACATCCTTGTCTCCACCGGCTCTACTCTTGGTTATCTCTTACCTTTACTTGTGCAAGCTTACCTTGTGTTATATCCCTTGTTTGCTTGTGTGCTTGTTGTTGTTGCATCATATAGGTTGCTCACCTAGTTGCATATCTAGACAATCTATTTTGATGCTAACTTTAATTTGGTAAAGAAAAGCTAAAAATTGCCAGTTGCCTATTCACCCCCCCCCTCTAGTCAACCATATCGATCCTTTCAGCAATCAAGAAAATTAAAAATCCACTTTCTTTACTATGAGTTACGCTTAAAGTTAAAGTGAGGCCTTGCTGCTACTAAGCTCATTGTCGGACAACCGGGAGACCTTTAGCGCCATATTTTGTAATTCAGCGCCTAATGGAGTTTTCACTTGGAAATCATGAGATAAACTAGATTATCTCATGAATGTAACAAGGATACAAAATAAAGATTCTAGAAAGTTAGTTGAAGCTAGTTATTCCTCACATTAATAAGTGTTAGTCACTCAATCCAGGGGAGAAGCAAGAGCAGGTTTTCAAGTAAAGGAGCAGAAAGAGGCAGTAGCAAATTACGAGGAAAGTATGTTGATAATGAGTGTGATCAATGTCATGAAAAAGGACACATCAAGTGGCAATGTAAAAAGTGGAAGAAAGACAAAAAGAAAAACCATAGAGTGATAGCGAAACCATGGGAACTAAATCACTTCTGTAGTTGAGGACATCAAGCTTGTTATGCATAAAAAAAATAAGGTCATGTGCTATTGAGTGGATCGTTATAGTCTCTAATGAAGTTGTGAACCTTGTGGATGGTGAAGATACTAAATGGTTATTAAACAACGGTAACCATTGACATGTCAAGATGAAGAATGGCCATAAGGGCCATATGTAGATGAACTTTGGCATTGGAAAAAGGGTTTTTGCTCCGAGCTTTTAGTTGTCGGTCGTTCTAGCTTTGAAAGAGAACTTGTCATGACTCAATGTGGCTCGACGGCTCATTCCAAGCATTTTGGACAACGTCCAAGAAGCTGGGCATCTTGATCAATAAATTTTCAAACTTGAAGAATCTAGGTTTCCTTGGCCCCTTGTTGCACGCTTGTGAGGAGGAGGGGGCAATGGATCTTCATTGCAAAGAAGATGCCAAGCTTGCTAATGGTTGGATTAACCCTTTCATTAGACCAAGTGAAGCAGTAGTATTGTAGGTGGATTTCCTTGAGCTCGTAGTAGTGTGAGGTGGATCTAAATCTATTAAGGCGGCTACAATTGATGTTGTAACTATGTAGGATGAGGAATCGACTAGAGGAGGGGTGAGTAGGATATTTGTAATTTTCTCCGAGATAGTAAATCTATCAACACAACACAAATAGAATAAAATGACTAAGGCAATTCTAAGCAGAGGAATAACAAAGGAAGGGATTGACTAGATGAAAAACAAAAAGGCACTACAACGAGATATCTATCATAACAAAAGCTACTAGGATAATTAGGTAGCAGTAGATGTAAAACATGAGAACATAGAGACACATCACATTGTGTACAATGAGATGGAAAACAAACACAAACATGATTGCGGCACAAATGTAAATGTTCTTCTATCTCAAAGGACTGAACACAGATAAACAACACAACAGGGATAACCCAACAAACTGTACATACCAAAAGTAATACAGAAAGAGAAAGAACCAGTGTTGCTCGATGGCGACAAGCTATTTGTTTGACCTGTTTACACTTATGCCAAAGTGCAACGTCTGGTTGGAGTGACGTGTGATTGAACACAGGAGCAAAACTCTCTCCATCTTATTCTCCTTAACTGTAAGTTCCTCAACCTCCAATCAATTTACTCGGGTAGATTCCTCAAGGCAATCTCCAAACCTTCATAGACAAAGTCCTTGGCACACCACAATAACTCTCAGTTGCTCAGCCTGATACCTAACTGTCTAGTGAGTGTGCAACTCACAAGAGTATTAGGCACAAGCTAAATCTAAACTTAGTTCTCTACAATTGTTCAATCACTTCACTTTGGGGTCTGGTTTTTTCTCTAGGCGAAATATCTCAACAAAGGGGTTACTCAGACAAACTCTTGTCAATTCAAACGAAGCAGCCAACCAGTGAAGGTTGGGATGGGGTGCTGTTTATAGCCGTAGCAATGACGAGGGTAAAATGACCAATAGGGGCCTACGCCACACAATGGTCAACCAACACGTGTCCAATGGGGGGATTTCAACTCACGTGACAACTTTACTTGAGAAACAAGTTGACTCGACTGCCCATGATTTTCTCTTGCAGCCCAGAAAACACATCGTCTCTGACTCCGAGTAAAAAACACAACACACTAAGAGACTTCTCTTGAGTTCACTAGGAGATTGGTTAATGATTGAACATTCAACAAAGACCTAAATCTCGACTATCTTGAACCTTCCTTAATAGTACAGTTGCCTTATGACTCAAACGAAAGTAATGAATTTATGAAAAGGACTACGTTAATTGTTCCTCGAACAACACACTAAACTAATTGCTCACACAATAATTTTTAGGGGTCGTCTCCGTCATGCAATCTTCTCAATAGCAAACTCCTTGTAATGCCCCAAGACCGATGTGCCAGGTGTCCTCCAGTTATTCGTTGTTGTTGCATTGTCATTGCTTGCGTGTCATGCATTGCATATCATATCATCATGTGCATTTCATTTGCATACATGTTCGTCCCATGCATCCGAGCATTTTCCCCGTTGTTCGTTTTGCAATCCGGCTCTCCTATGTCACCCGGTGTCCCTTTCTACCTCTTTTCATGTGCGAGCATTAAACGTTTTTGGATTGGACCGAGACTTGTCATGCGGCCTTGGTTTACTACCGGTAGACCGCCTGTCAAGTTTCGCGCCATTTGGACTTCGTTTGATACTCCAACGGTTAACGGATGCTTTTCGAAGGTTGGGGTAGATGATTTCCGAAGGTTTCTTGGTTATGTGTTGAAGGATGGATACAGCTGGATGTAGGATTTGTTAGTTTTGGGTGAGATATTATGCTTCCCCTGTATCCCCAACACCTGATTGCATAACCGGAAAATTTCGGGAGTTTATAAGTGGGAATTCAAGTAGCTCTTAGGATATCTTTCCGACAGATGTATGATATGAAATTGGGGTTCGACGTCTAGTGGTCCGCCTATCCACGGTTGGTTTTACAGTGGTCTCATTGTGTCTTAAAGAGTCCTTGGCTATGCCGACTCGGGGACGCTTCGTATGTCATGTGCACTGCCTTGTACATGATGGTGTTGTACGATCGAGCCCGTGTAGGCCCCACCACGAAAACTTCGGACGAAATCTCTATCATATGTTTGTTCCGGCTTATTCCGCAAGCCAATCCTTTGTTTTGTTTTGAGTTGTGGTATTCGAGTTGCTTCAATGTCAAGTGTTGATTCCATACCTTCCCCAAATGGTGTTCTCATACTCCGATGTGAATACCAATCCTTCATGATAATCGAGATTGTTATGTCAATCCTTTTCACCGGTGTGTTTCTCTTCTAGTGGATCCGATCACTTCAACATTCACAATATCAATTATCAGTTCTTCTCAACGGTGTTTGCTTCATCCATTCCAAGTTGTCTTTGGTTTCCCACCCACCCACCCTTTTTCTTCGAGGACCCAGATTTCTTTTCCAACTATCCATTTTATCGATGGAAGTCTCTCCATTCTTTTCCTTCACGTTCCTACACGGTGGTTCTCTTGAAGATGCTCTACTCGTTCGTCATTCTTCATTCTTTTCTTCTCCGGTGGATTCAAGTCAAGATTTAAGTGTTGATCATATTCTTTTTCCGTATTTCAAATGCTTTTCTTATGCCGGTGCACCTCATAATCATTCCCCGCTTGATATTCATTTGTTCCGGAGTGCTCAAGATATCTCGAAGATTCGTGTTTCACTCTGCTTTCGTTCCATTCAACCGGTGCTTTCTCTCTTTTAAATCGTTCTACGGTGTATCTTTTGAGTGGGCCCTAACCCACATGTCTTTTCCCAGGATCTTACCTGACTCTTCTTATTCTCCCGGAGTTTTTCTCAAATCTTCTAAAGTGTGACGTAAGTATGAATTATCATCAGTCAAATGCCTTTCTACAGTATGAATTATCATCAGTCAAATGCCTTTCTACAAGATCTTTCAAAATTCTTTCATCAGTGGCTCAACCTCTTCGCTTTTGATTCTTCCGGAGTGTCTCAACAATTCACGGTGCTGTTTCTCTTCGTCATTCTCAGATTTTGAAGACCGAAGAAGAGTTTTTCCTCCATATCTTATCCGTTCTCTCGAAGATTCGTCATTCTAGCTTGTTGCCTTCCTCTCATAACTATTTTCGATTGTGAGAATTCTTTTCACCCATCCGGAGCAATTCAAGAGTCTTCTCAGTTTGATTATCCGGATTCCATAAATTCAGGTTTATTCATTCCAGCTTTCAGCTCTCATACTCAAAATCTTACCAGTGCGTCATTCAACTACGCTCTCTAATCAGCTCGTAATCTCTTCGTTCTCATGGATCTAAATTCTCTCAAACGTCTTCGTTCATTTGCTAATTCTTACCGGTGATTCACCCCTTTACTTCGTTCACTTCCAATTCTTACGGTGGCTATTCAGGATTTTTCTTCCTTGCTATAACATCTAGTTATTCGTTGTCAATCCTAACGGTGGTTCGTGCAAGAGTTCTCGTCATTCGTTATCGTATATATTCATTCGTTCTTCCCAATCCTACCAGTAACTTGTTGAAGACGTTCTCAAGTTATGCTATATCTATCTTAATCCTTTCTACGAGAATAAGTAGTGTGCCAAATCCATTGTTTATCATCAATTTAATTGATGAAGGACAAGCATAATGTAATTCTTATTCTTGTTTCATCCTAATGATTAATTATTTATTCCGGAGGCCCTTCAAATTCTCGATTTCATTTGTTTCATCTTCTCTTTTTCCCGGAGTTCCAACCTCTTTCAATTATATTATCACGGAGATCTCTATTTAAATCATTGCAAGGCTTCAATCCTATTATTTTCATCATTCAATTATTTTGGATCATTCTTTTATTACCGGAGTTCTTCATGAAGGTTCTACATGATGGATTCATCAAGGATTTAATTCCTTCTCGAAGTGTTCATCGACATTCTTTGCTAAGAAGCTCAAGTTTTCTTCATCTTGCCATCCGGAGTGCAATTCTTTCTTCCGTATCATTGGAGGTGGTATTATGTCATTCTTGATAATTCGAGTTCATGTTTCATGATTCACACGTTGTTAAGAATGAGGTATTTTAAATCCATCAATATCTTCATTGGAATTATCTTGGGTTATATTTCACCTAAAACTTTCCCTAAGGATTGTTGCTAATTATGGTGCTTATAAATGACCCAAGTTCTCCATTTATCCTCCCGGTGGAATAAGTTTCTCGTCTCCTTGTTCTTATCAATCCAATTCTTTTTCCCGTGAGTGGCAAGTTGTCACCTCATAATTTGAGATGTATTCCATAAGACCATATCAAGCTTATTATTTTCGTTGTTGGTTTTCCAACAACTCCGTTCTAGCATTTGTTGTAAGCGTGCTCCCTCAAGATCTTGTTTCTCGTAGTTCATTCCATTCCATTCTTACTTTTGTTTCGGAGGCTTTGTGATGTTGCTCTCTTCAACCCATCTTTTCGTTCTATCAGGATCGTGTTCTTTTCCTGGTTTATCCATTTAACCGGAGTGTTGTGCGCCTTTGCCCAACCTTTTTCATTTTATCAAGTCTTGCATCCCTTCTCAACCGGAGTGCTGTTCGAATTTGTTCTTCCTTGTTCCTCTGTATTAACGGAGTGCTTTCAACTTTGTTCTTCTCCATGGCTTTCTTTCTTTCATTTTGCTCAACCTTTTCAAGGTTCTTTGGTTTCAACCGTTTGTCAAAGAAGCAACTTAGTTTTACCTCTTCTCTTTATCTTCCGTTTTTCCCTCCGGCGCCATTCTAGATCTCGGGACGAGATCCTCTCGTAGTGGTGGAGTGTTGTAATGCCCCGAGACCGATGTGCCAGGTGTCCTCTAGTTATTCGCTGTTGTTGCGTTATCATTGCTTGCGTGTCATGCAGTGCATATCATGTCATCATGTGCATTTCATTTGCATACATGTTCGTCCCATGCATCCGAGCATTTTCCCCGTTGTTCGTTTTGCAATCCGGCGCTCCTATGTCACCCGATGTCCCTTTCTACCTCTTTTCGTGTGCGGGCGTTAAACGTTTTTGGATTGGACTGAGACTTGTCATGCGGCCTTGGTTTACTACCGGTAGACCGCCTGTCAAGTTTCGCGCCATTTGGACTTCGTTTGATACTCCAACGGTTAACCGAGGGACCGAAAAGGCCTCGTGTGTGTTGCAGCCCAACACCCCTCCAATTTGGCCCAAAACCCACCTAAACCTCCTTCATCATCTCGGTCGTTCGATCACAATCGCGTGGCCGAAAACCGCACCTCATTTGGACTCTCCTACCTCCCTCTACCTATAAATATGTGGCCTCCCCCGAAATTCGCGGACGAAACCCTAGCCTCCTTCTTCCTCCGCGCGTCGGACATGTCCTGCTTGTCCCGCCGCCGTCACGTGTCCTCCTCCCATTGGTTCGGACGCCCTCTCTCACCGCACGGCCCGGGGAGCCCGGAGCCGGCCCCCGCGGCCCAGCGCACCGCCGCCCGAGGCCCGAGGCCGCGCCGCCCGCGCTCTTCCTCGCCGCGACGGCCGCCGTCGTCGTCCGCCTTCCGCCGCCACCGCGCCGGCTCGCCACGCCGGTCCGCCGTCCTCCACCGCCGTCCCGCGCCTCCACGCCTCCCTGCCGGGCGCCGCCGCCGCCATGCGCCGCCATCGCCGGCGCCGAGCCCCCCCGGCGAGCTCCTTCCTCTCCCTCACTACTCCGGCCACCTCCCTCGTCTCCGGCAACCCAACTCCGGTGAACTGCTACAGTAACAGCGAGATCCACATCTGGATCTGAGAATCTCCACGGTTGACTTTTTCCCTACTAACCCTAGAATTTTTGCAATCTTCATCATGTTGTATCTCTGCATCCGTAACTCCGATTTGCGCGTGTAGCATATCAAAATGTTCGTCTCGACGAGTACATCATTTCATCTTATTGCATAATTTTCATTTGAGCTCATATTGATGCTCGAAATGCCGTTGGAAGAGGGCTATGTGGTGAATTTGTCAGATCTGTTTCAGCAAATAGCTATTTGTCATTTTTGCCATGTTTAATGTGTGCATGATTTGATCCTGAGCTCTACATGTGTTTTCTTATATGCCATGCCATCTTTACAGGGGTGTATGCCATGTATTTTTGTGACATTTGTGGTGACTAGCACAAGCATGCAAAGTAGCATAATCGGTAATGCTGATTTCAGGGACTTCGAATTTCACTAAGTCCTTGTTCTGTTTTTGTCGTTATGCCATATGTTCATGTTGTTTCCTAGTGAGCCGTGCCTCGTTTGAGGATGATGAGTAAGGATGTTTTGTTAACATTGTGGTGCTCTATCCATCCATGTCTTTGTTTGCATTTATGGAGCACCCTAGCTTGAGTCAATCAAGCTCTACTTTTGCTATAAAATGTTCCTGGCAGATTGTTAACTTGTTTAGAGATTTTGCCGAGGATGTTGCTATTGATCCGTGCATGCTATGTTGTAGTTCTTGCCATGTCTAGCTTCTATGCCATGTCTTCTTGATGGGTGTATGCTTAGTTTGTCATGCCATGCTCTGTAGTATGTGCATCGAGCTCCTAAACATGCCTACTCGTTAACTGATTTGCATGCTCCAGTTTTTCACTAAGTCTGAGATCTGTTTATGTTTTTGCTATGTTCACATGCTTGCAATTGTATTCTCTGATCCCTTTTGGCTCAAGGTCACTAAGGGACTATTATTAAGTGCTTTGAGTAGCTTCATGCCATGCCTTGCTTTGCCATGTTAAGTTCCTGTAGCATGTAGTTTTCGTGCTCTAAACATTGCTTTTCTGATGATAAATTCCAGACTTGTGTTAATTTCACTAAGTCTGAAATCTGTTATCGTTTGCACTTTTGCCATGCTTGTTTGAACCTGTTATTGAGCGAATTAGCCGTAGCTCAGTGTACATATTTTGTTAAGCTTATTGAATGGATCCCTTACATGTATTTTGTTGCCATGTTTGAGTGTTGTAGCATATTTATCTTGATGCATTTAGATGGCTACTTGCTGTTTATCGCAGACCGGTGCCATATTTGTTTTGCTTGCCATTTCCAAACCGTGCATCCGATTCTGGTGATCTTTATATCATTTTCAACCGAAATCACCTCATCTTTACAGTGGCACTCTTGGATTTCCAAGCTGAGGCCAGGTTCAATCATTCCTTTGCAAATCATGCATATGCATCACATACCGCATCCCGCATATCATACCATGTTCATATGTTGGTTGTTTACTATGTTGTGTGCTTCTTTCCGGTGTTGCTTCTTCGGGTTGGTTCCGGTAACGTCGCGTTTGTGAGGACCCGTTCGACTATGTCCGTTTGTCTTCTTCATGGACTCGTTCTTCTTCCTTGCGGGATTTCAGGCAAGATGACCATACCCTCGAAATCACTTCTATCTTTGCTTGCTAGTTGCTCGCTCTTTTGCTATGCCTATGCTGTGATACCTACCACTTGCTTATCATGCCTCCCATATTGTTAAACCAAGCCTCTAATCCACCTTGTCCTAGCAAACCGTTGTTTGGCTATGTTACCGCTTTGCTCAACCCCTCTTATAACGTTGTTAGTTGCAGGTGAAGATTGGAGCTTGTTCCATGTTGGAACATGGATATTTTGTTGGGATATCATAATATCTCTTATTTAATTAATGCATCTATATACTTGGTAAAGGGTGGAAAGCTCGGCCTTATGCCTGGTGTTTTGTTCCACTCTTGCCGCCCTAGTTTCCGTCATATCGGTGTTATGTTCCCGGATTTTGCATTCCTTACGCGGTTGGGTTATAATGGGAACCCCTTGACAGTTCGCTTTGAATAAAACTTCTCCAGCGAGGCCCAACCTTGGTTTTACCATTCACCACCTAGCCTTTTCCCCTTGGGAGTCGCGCATCCCGAGGGTCATCTTTATTTTTAAACCCCTGGGCCAGTGCTTGTCTAAGTGTTGGTCCAACCCAGAGCACCGTGCGGGGCCGTCCCTTGGCAACTTGGGTTACGTTGGCTCCCGTACGCTTAGCTTATCCGGTGTGCCCTGAGAACGAGATATGTGCAGCTCCTATCGGGATGTCGGCGCATCGGGTGGTCTTGCTGGACTTGTTTTACCATTGTCGAGGATGTCTTGTAACCGGGATTCCGAGTCTGATCGGGTCTTCCCGCTAGAAGGAATATCCTTCGTTGACCGTGAGAGCTTGTGATGGGCTAAGTTGGGACACCCCTGCAGGGTTTGAACTTTCGAAAGCCGTGCCCGCGGTTATGGGCAGATGGGAATTTGTTAATGTCCGGTTGTAAAAAACCTGAAGTTGACCTTAATTAAAATACATCAACCGCGTGTGTAACCGTGATGGTCTCTTTCCGGCGGAGTCCGGGAAGTGAACACGGTGTTGGAGTTATGCTTGACGTAGGTTGTTTTAGGATCACTTCTTGATCATAGTTTCTCGAACGTGCTTTGCCTTCTCTTCTGGCTCTCATTTGCGTATGTTTAGCCACCATATATGCTAGTCGCTTGCTGTAGCTCCACATCATACCTTTACCTTACCTATAAGCTTAAATAGTCTTGATCGCGAGGGTGTGAGATTGCTGAGTCCCCGTGACTCACAGTTACTTCCAAAACCAGTTTGCAGGTGCCGATGTTACCGAGCAGGTGACGCAACCAAGCTCAAGGAGGAGCTCGATGAAGATCTTGTCCTTTGTGTTGTTTCGTTCTATTTGATCAGTAGTGGAGCCCGGTTGGGGTCGATCGGGGATCTGTGTAGCTTTTGGGGTAGTCTTCTTTTATTTTGGTTCCGTAGTCGGACCTTGATTGTATCTGGTTGATGTAATGCTTTATTCATGTAATTGAGTGAAGCGGCGATTGTAAGCCAACTATGTATCTATTTCCCTTATTGTATTACATGGGTTGTGTGAAGATTACCTCAATTGCGACATTGCTTTCAATGCGGTTATGCCTCTAAGTCGTGCTTCGGCACGTGGGAGATATAGCTGCATCGAGGGCGTTATGCTCCTCAATAGATCAACAGTCTTCTTTGTAGCACAGATAACCTTTGCATAAGTTTTAGCAAATTTCTCGATAAGTCCAGGACCATTTTACTCTATGTGTACTAGCAAACACATTAGTCCCTCAATTGATTAGTCCAACAATTTCTAAAATACTCAAGGGGCACTAGATTGCACCTACAGATTATTTTTGTCTGGGGCATGATAGATTTGGTTGAAGCCTCTTAGGGTAAGCCATTGAGTTCCGGCAGGGGGCTTGAGGGCAGCATGCTCCGTGAAGAATGCATCCTTCCAAGAGTAGTCTTTTTGAGAAACCACCCTTAGGGCTCTTTATTCATACGAAGGTAGAATCAAATCCGATTGTACAACGTCAATAAGATAAACATGAGTTACGTCAAAATCCAAAGAGATCGCTTCCAAAGACAGCGCCTCCATAGCACAAGTATGAGCTACCGAGTTTGCTACTCTACTCAGAAACTGTAGCTTAAACCCATGTAAACGATGGAGATCAACTTTCATCTCCCTAAACACTTGACCAACTACCGATTTAGCACCTCCATTTTATTCACTGATTGCACAATTTTGGCAGTCCATCTCTATGATCACGTGCGAGAGACCCTTCGCTAAGGCAAGAGGTAGGGCGTCCCTACAAGCCAAAGACTCGATCACCATCGGGTTCTTTATAGATTCATACTTCGTTACCCTTCCCACTAGAACTGAACCATGATCTTCCCATGCCACCACTGTGGCTGCTACCCTGTTGTGCATTGCAACGACCCCATCAGCATTGATCTTCGTCCATCCTGCTTCCGGTGGAGTCCATCTTGCTTGCACCTAGTTTTGAACTAGTGCATCTAATTCTCGCACTGCTAACACCTCATGGATGATTTGCATAGATTTCGCTGGTTGATACTTAATATCCTCATGGTCATACTTGTTTCGATTAGACCAAATAGCCCACATCATCGAGACAGCCATTGTTGTTGTATATGTTTTGACACAAAACTTGTGTTCAGAATATCGCTCGGCCGTGTAGCTGGGTGCAGCTGCAGCATCTTGATACGTCTCCAACGTATCTATAATTTTTGATTGCTCCATGCTATATTATCTACTGTTTTAGACATTATTGGGCTTTATTTTCCACTTTTATACTATTTTGGGACTAACCTATTAATAGGAGGCCCGACCCAGAATTGCTGTTTTTTGCCTGTTTTAGGGTTTCGAAGAAAAGGAATATCAAACGGAGTCCAAACGGAATAAAACCTTCGGAAACGTGATTTTCTCATCAGATAAGATCCAGGAGACTTGGACCCTCCGTCAAGGAAGCCACGAGGTGGTCACGAGGGTAGGGGCGCCCCCCCTAGCGCGCCCCCTGCCTCGTGGGCCCCTCGAAGCTCCACCGACGTACTTCTTCCTCCTATATATATCCACGTACCCCAAAACGATCGGGGACGGAGCCAAAAACCTAATTCACCGCGCGCAACTTTCTGTATCCATGAGATCCCATCTTGGGGCCTGTTCCGGAGCTCCGCCGGAGGGGGCATCGATCACGGAGTGCTTCTACATCATCATCCAAGCCCTCCGATGAAGTGTGAGTAGTTTACTTCAGACCTACGGGTCCATAGCTAGTAGCTAGATGGCTTCTTCTCTCTTTTTGGATCTCAATACAATGTTCTCCCCCTCTCTTGTGGAGATCTATTTGATGTAATCTTCTTTTTGCGGTGTGTTTGTTGAGACCGATGAATTGTGGGTTTATGATCAAGTCTATCTATGAATAATATTTGAATCTTCTCTGGATTCTTTTATGTATGATTGGTTATCTTTGCAAGTCTCTTCGAATTATCAGTTTGGTTTGGCCTACTAGATTGGTTGTTCTTGCCATGGGAGAAGTGCTTAGCTTTGGGTTCAATCTTGCGGTGTTCTTTCCCAGTGACAGAAGGGGCAGCAAGGCACGTATTGTATTGTTGCCATCGAGGATAATAAGATGGGTTTTTTTTATCATATTGCATGAAATTATCCCTCTACATCATGTCATCTTGCTTAAGGCGTTACTCTGTTTTTAACTTAATACTCTAGATGTATGCTGGATAGCGGTCGATGAGTGGAGTAACAGTAGTAGATGCAGAATCGTTTCGGTCTACTTGTCTCGGACGTGATGCCTATATACATGGTCATACCTAGATATTCTCATAACTATGCTCAATTCTCTCAATTGCTCAACAGTAATTTGTTCACCCATCGTAGAATACTTATGCTCTTGAGAGAAGCCACTAGTGAAATCTATGGCCCCCGGGTCTCTTTCTCATCATATCAATCTCCATCACTTTATTATTGTTTTGCTTTTACTTTATTTACTTTGCGTCTTTATACCAAAAATACCAAAAATATTATTTATCATCTCTATCAGATCTCACTTTCGTAAGTGACCATGAAGGGATTGACAACCCCTAAGCGTGTTGGTTGCATTGAGCTATTGTTTTTGTGTAGGTACGAGGGACTCGAGCGTAGCCTCCTACTGGATTGATGTGACGCCCTCGATTCAATCGTACACTAATCATACACGCAAATGTGTACGATCAAGATCAAGGACTCACGGGAAGATATCACAACACAACTCTGGACACAAATTAAAAAAAATACAAGCTTTATATTACAAGCCAGGGGCCTCGAGGGCTCGAATACATAAGCTTGAATACACAAGAGTCGGCGGAAGCAATAATATCTGAGTACAGACATGAGTTAAACAAGTTTGCCTTAAGAAGGCTAGCACAAAAACAACATCGATCGAAAAGGCAAGGCCTCCTGCCTGGGAGCCTCCTAACTACTCCAGGTCGTCAGCGGCCGTCACGTAGTAGTAGGCATCCTCGGGATAGCAGTAGTCATCAGTGGTGTCGTCTGGTGCCTGGGATCCGTCATCTGGTCGCAACAATCGGGTATGGGGAAAGAGAGGTAGCAAAGCAACCGTGAGTACTCATCCAAAGTACTCGCGAGACTTACATTAGACCTAAACTAAGTATGCATCTGTATCAAAGAAAAAGGGTTGTATCTGTGGACTAAACTGCAGAATGCCAGAAGGGAAGGGGAAAGCCTAACCTATCAAAGACTAGCATCTTATGGAAACCACCATCTTACAGCAACAAGAGGGAGTAGAGTAGCATAAAGTAAAGTAGTAGAAGTGTTATCAACCTCGGCCAGAGATCCTTTCTCGACTCCCTGCGAGATCCCAGAGCCATACTATCCAGTTATCATCTCATATCCAAGTCTCATCTCCATGTCTCATCTCAAGTATCCAATTCTAGTTGTATCGATCGGGATACAACTCCAAGTGTCCGTTGCCGTAGGACAGGCTATCGATAGATGTTTTCTTCCTTGCAGGGGTGCACCAACTTACCCACCACGCTCGATTAACTCCGGTTGGACACACTTTCCTGGGTCATGCCCGGCCTCGGCCGAACAATACACCGCTACCCGACCTAGGCTTAATAGAGAGGCCAGCACGCCGGACTAAACCTATGCCCCCAGGGGTCATGGGCCATCTCCCCGGGAACTCTTGCACGTTGCGTGGGCGGCCGGTGAGCAGACCTAGCTACCTCCTACAACAAGGCAGGTTCTTATGCAGTCCAACCCGGCGTGCGCCGCTCAGTCGCTGACGTCTATTAAGCTTCGGCTGATGCATACGACGCAGAACGCCCATACTATGCCCACGTGATGGTTAGTGCTATCAGGCCAGAGGCCCCTCGGATCAAATATCCAAACCGTAGTGGATTAGGAACGCGCGGTAACAAGCAGAGACTCACGAAAGATGTGACCCCGTTGCCCCGTCTCGAGGACTTGCGGCAAGGGCTAGGAATGCCCGGCCATGCCTCGTAATTATCTCGCGGGCACCCTCCAGGTCAACCCGTCTCCACATCACTCGCAATTAAGCTCGCGCGGGTACCCCTCAGGGTCGACCCGTCTTTAGTAACATGGTTCAGTATAAAGTCATAGTAACCAAAGTAACCATGTGTCCAAACATCAAGGGGAAAACCCGAGGAATCACCCTTGGTGAATTACACTCGATGTAATCATCAAGGTGAACGTAAGAGGGACCACCCTCGAGGTTCACACTTGAGGGGTTGCACGACAGAGTCGTATCGGAAGTGGTTAAGGAGGAAATCACCCTCGATGACCACGACCGAATAGCTACACTACAGGGTTAACATCAGAAGTGTTGAAGAGGTCTCACCCTCGGCACTCGATAGTAACCCAGTAGTGTCGAGCAACTAAGGGGAAAGTGATGTGCGGTGCCGGGACCTGGTCTTCGATCACGTTGATCGAGTCATCGAACATAAAGCGGGGCAACTAGGACAAGGTGGGGGGCCACTGATGGATCTCTAACCAACATATACTAAGCAGTTTAGGATAAGCAAGTAAGGTATGAAAGCAGGTAACAAAAACAGGCTATGCATGAGAGTAGGATCATACATAAAGCAGTAGCAGTTCTAATGCAAGCATGAGAGGGAAAGAAATGGGCGATATCGGAATGCTCAAGGAGGGTTTGCTTGCCTGGCTGCTCTGGCAAGGAGGGGTCATCTTCGACGTAGTCGATCACAGGGGCGACATCTGTCTCGGGGTCTACCAGAGAGAAGAGGGGGAAGAAACCGTAAATACAGAGCAAACAATGCGTAACAAGGCATAACATGATGAAAGGCAGAGCTAGGGTTGCCCTAACGTAGTACTACACGTTGCAGACGGAGGGGATAAACATCCGAGGATGAATTCCCAACGTTAGTTGGATTCCGGACAGAGGAAAAGAGGGGGAAAGTTTCATGTTCAGCATGCTAGGGGCATGTGACAGATGAACTGACCGCGTATTCGGATTCGTTGGATTTTTCTGAGCAACTTTCATGTATAAAATTTTTTCATCCGAGTTACGGATTATTCTCTATGAATTTTTAAATTTTTAAATGATTTTCTAATTTTCTGGAATTATTTTAATTCGAAAATAAATTAATACGTAATTGCTAAGTGTACACAGAGAAGTGTACACGGCAGCGGCTTTAGTGGCTGGCAGGTGGGGTCCAGTTGACTGCCTAGTCAGCAGTCAACTAAGACCGTTGACTAGTCAAAGGCCTAGGGGACCCGAATGTCATTGACTAGGTTATCCCAGTCAGCAGTTTGACTGGTCAATGGGACCAGTGGGACCCAGGTGTCATTCACACGTATTTTAGCATTTTCTTTTTAAGTGGATATTTAAAGGAGGGGGTCCACCTGCCATAGGCTAGTAGCTAATCTAACTAGCAATTAGCGCTAAACTACTTTGCACATGGCCGGCCAGAGGCACAACTAGCCTCATGGCTTGTGCGCACACATGCGCAGCACATGGCCGCATCGGCCATGGCCAGGGAGCAGCAGGTAGCAATAAGCGGCAGTAGCAGCGGCGCTATAGGCAGTAGGTAGGGCCGCGAGCGGCTGCGGGGGCACGCCTTGGACGCGGCCAGGGCGAGCGGCGGCCAGCGCCAGGCGCAGCGGGCACGCGCGCGTAGAAGGCCGTGGGGCGACGGCAAGTGTGACCGGGGGCGAGGTGCGCAGGGCTGGGTGCGGGTAAGGGCGGCATCTTGCGGCGAGCGGGGCAGCAGCAACACAAGGACCAACGCAAGAGCAGTAGCAACATGAAGCAACAGAAACAGAGAGCAGCGGCACCAAGCACGCACGTACGCGTACACGGGAGACGAGCTCGGGGATGGTGGCTACGGCAACAAATCAAAGCGGCAATGAAGGGGGATGGATGCGGCTCACTACGAGGGAGGTCGTGGACGTGCTCGGAACCGCGGGGAGGCGCCGGTGGTGGAGATCGACGGCGATGGCGCCGTGGCCATGGCGGGGAAGAAGACGGCTGTGACGAGCGTACGAGGAAGCCCCGCTCGATACGACGCACGTAGACGAAGCAGATGACGGCGGTGAAGCTCCTGGTCATCCTCCCAAGCGCCGGGGAGCATGGTGGCCATGAGGACGAGATCGACCATGGCGTCGGCAGTGCGTGTGTGTGTGTCCGCGAGAGAACGGCGCATGAAGGAGGGGATGAGAACTAGGGTTTCCTGGGAGGGGGGTGTCTGGGTAGATGTAGGGGGAGGAGCTGGCGTATGGCCGACGCGTGGCAAGGCACGACCATGGCCGGGGGATGCCTGCCACGACCCCTGCCTCCTGTACCGAGGAGGGAGATGAGTCAAGGGAGTTGGGCTGAGCCTTCCCTTTTGCTAGATGGGCCATAGCGCCAATAGATTAGGACCTCTCCTTCCTCTTCCTCTTTCACCTTTTCCTCTTTTTTTAAATTAAAATAGAGAGAGGAAATGATTTATTTGAGCCTCAAAAGGATTTAGGAAAAATATGTAACTTGTCCCATTAATTCCTCAACATTCTTTTGGTATTGCCACTAATAGTTTGGAGGCAAGAGGAATTGTCTAGGAATTTTGGAAATTGGGAATGGCATATTTAAATGCTGCTGGAACACTAATTAATTTCCAGAGGCAATTTGGGTACTCGAAAGATTTTGGTTTTAACATGAAAAATACTTAGTGAATATTGGTCATATTGTGAACTATTTTGATTGCATGAAAGAAGAAGCAAATATTTGACATGCAATTTGAATTTGAATTTGAAGCAGATTTTGGACAAGTGGCATTTTGGCATGATGATCATGATGACATGACCTTTATTAGGGGGAGATTACTGTAGTGTGATGCTGGGGATGTTACAATTGATACCTTGGTTCTCAAAAACTAAGGGAAATACTTACGCTACTTTGCCGCATCATCCCTTCCTCTTCGGGGAAATCCAACGCAGTGCTCAAGAGGTAGCAAGAAGAATTTCTGGCGCCGTTGCCGGGAGTCTGCGCAAAAGTCAACATACCAAGTACCCATCACAATCCCTATCTTCCGCATTACATTATTTGCCATTTTTCTTTCATTTTCCTCTCCCCCACTTCACCCTTGCCGTTTCATTCGCCCTCTCTCTCTCTATCCTCCCTTTCTTTCTCTATTTGCCTCTTTTGCTTGTTTGCTTGTGTTACCATGTGCCTTCCATTTGCTTGCATCTTTGCTTGCTAATAATCTATTGTTATGGATCCACTTAAAGTGTTCTACTTGGATCATCTTCGATCCTTATGCGCTCGTGCTGAAACCCCAACTAGCCTAGTTGATGGGAAATCTTTAGATGAGCATGCTCATTTTGTGCGTCATTGTTTGTCTGAAAAGGGGAAGCTCTTATGGTATCATATAAATAGTTTGCTATGCTATGCTTGGAATCTTTGTGATATTTGTGATTTTACTTGTTGCTCTAAGAACCCTAAAAAACACCTTCCCTACCTATGTGAGTTCAATGATAATCAAATCTTATCTTCTTATGCAAAGGGTGTTTATAGTTACTATGATATCGAACAAATTGAAGAATTTGTCATTTTTAAGGGTGCTCATGAAGTTGCTTCTTTGATTGAAAAGTATGATTTCACTCTCAATAAATCTGAAAATTCCGTCATACTTAAATATTGCAATGAAAACCTTGCCCATAATGTCTATATCCAAGAATTTATTGAAAGAATGACCGTTGCTTCGGAAGAAAATAATGATATGCATGAATCTATAGATAATGATGATTCTGATGATTTGGTTGAAATATCCCTTGATGAACATGATGCTTTCTATGCTTGTGGCCATGATGCCAATATTTATGAAGATGAATCTACTATAGTTCCTTATGTTACACATGAGATCGTTGCTATTGCACCCATACTTGATCGTTTCTTCGATGAAAAGCATGATTGTAATGATGTTATTATAAATTCTCTTGATGTCAATTATGTTAATGATTTGCAAAAACCTAAGCTTGGGGATGCTAGTTTTGCTATGACTACTATTTGTTGCAATGATCATGATTGGGGTGATTCTTCTTTTGATCTTGAAAATTCTATTTAATCCCCATGATGAATATGAGGTTGATAATAGTGTTTGCAATATTATTGAAAGTGGGTTTGGGAGAGTGTCAACTTTAGATCCCACATATTTGGAGAATGTTCAATCTTATGAATTTTTTGATAAAAGTGGATTTGGAAAGGTCATGACTTTAGTTAATGTTAATCCCACTATTTTGGAGGAGTGTCAACTTTGCATGCATGTGGATCATGTTGAAAATATTTTATGTGATAGCTATTTTGTTGAGTTTGCTTATGATCCTACATGTAATTATTATGAGAGAGGAAAATATGGTGGTAGAAATTTTCATGTTACTAAATTACCTCTCATTATGTTGAGATTGCTATTGTTTCTTTCCGCTTCCTTGCATATGCTAGTTTTTGCTTGCCTTGACAATTTGTTTGCCTATAAAAGGCCTATGCATAGGAAGTATGTTAGACTTATATGTGTTTGTCACTTTTTTTATGATGCTCTCTTCGTGCTTCAATTCTTGTCTTTCATGTGAGCATCATTGAAATATTATGCCTAGCTATAAGGCTTTAAAGAAAAGCGCTTGTTGGGAGTCAACCCAATATTTATCTTTGCTGTTATTTAATAAATAATTTATTTAGCCTCTGTTTTGGTTGTTTTTTTTGTGTTTAATTAGTGTTTGTGCCAAGTAGAACCGTTGAGAAAACTTGGAGAAAGTCTTGATTGAACTTGCTGTAAAAAACAGAAACTTTAGCGCTCACGAGAACTGCTGTAATTTTTATTTGGAAAGTTCTATTTAGTTAATTCTTTTTGAATATGATTAATAGATAAATTCCTCACGTCCAGAAATTTATTTTAGAATTTTCGGGGTTCCAGATCTTGCGCTAGCTACAGATTACTACAGACAATTCTGTTTTTGACAGATTCTGTTTTTCGTGTGTTGTTTGCTTATTTTGATGAATCTATGGCTAGTAAAATAGTTTATAATACATAGAGAAGTTGGAGTACAGTAGGTGTAACACCAATATAAATAAACAATGAGTTCATGACTGTACCTTGAAGTGGTCTTTTGTTTTCTTTCGCTAACGGAGCTCACGCGATTTTCTACTTTAAGTTTTGTGTTGTGAAGTTTTCAAGTTTTGGATAAGGATTTGATGGATTATGGAACAAGGAGTGGCAAGAGCCTAAGCTTGGGGATGCCCATGGCACCCCAAGATAATCTAAGGACACCTAAAAGCCAAAGCTTGGGGATGCCCCGGAATGCATCCCCTCTTTCGTCTACTTCTATCGATAACTTTACTTGGAGCTATATTTTTATTCATCACATGATATGTGTTTTGCTTGGAGCGTCTTTTATGATTTGAGTATTTGCGTGTTAGTCTACCACAATCATCCTTGCTGTACACACCTTTTGAGAGAGCCATACATGATTTGGAATTTGATAGAATACTCTATGTGCTTCAATTATATCTTTTTAGCTTTATAGTTTTGCTCTAGTGCTTCACTTATATCTTTTAGAGCACGGTGGTGGATTTGTTTTATAGAAACTATTGATCTCTCATGCTTCACTTAGATTATTTTGAGAGTCTTAATAGCATGGTAATTTGCTTAAAATCCTAATGTGCTTGGTATGCAAGATTAATAATAAAACTTTTTTATGAGTGTGTTGAATACTAAGAAAAGTTTGATGCTTGATGATTGTTTTGAGATATGGAGGTAATAATACCAATGTCATGCTAGTTGAGTAGTTGTGAAATTGAGAAATACTTGTGTTGAGGTTTGCAAGTCCTGTAGCATGCACGTATGGTAAACGTTATGCAACAAATTTGAAACATGAGGTGTTATTTGATTGTCTTCCTTATGAGTGGCGGTCGGGGACGAGCGATGGTATTTTCCTACCAATCTATCCCTCTAGGAGCATGCGCGTAGTGCCGAGGTTTTTGATGACTTGTAGATTTTTGCAATAAGTATGTGAGTTCTTTATGACTAATGTTGAGTCCATGGATTATATGCACTCTCACCCTTCCATCCTTGCTAGCCTCTTCGGTACCGTGCATTGCCCTTTCTCACATTGAGAGTTGGCGCAAACTTCGCTGGTGCATCCAAACCCCGTGATATGATACGCTCTTTCACACATAAACCTCCTTATATCTTCCTCAAAACAGCCACCATACCTACCTATTATGGCATTTCCATAGCCATTCCGAGATATATTGCCATGCAACTTTCCATCATTCCGTTCATCATGACACATTCATCATTGTCATATTGCTTAGCATGATCATGTAGTTGACATAGTATTTGTGGCAAAGCCACCATTCATAATTCTTTCATACATGTCAGTCTTGGTTCATTGCATATACCGGTACACCGCCGGAGGCATTCACATAGAGTCATCTTTGTTCTAGTATCGAGTGTAATCATTGAGTTGTAAATAAATAGAAGTGTGATGATCATCATTATTAGAGCATTGTCCCAAGTGAGGAATAAATAAATAAATAAAAAGAAAGGCCATAAAAAAGGGCCCAAAAAATAGAGAAAGGCCATAAAAAAAGAGAAGGCCCAAAAAAATGAGAGAAAAAGAGAGAAGGGACAATGTTACTATCCTTTTACCACACTTGTGCTTCAAAGTAGCACCATGATCTTCATAGTAGAGAGTCTCTCATGTTATCACTTTCATATACTAGTGGGAATTTTTCATTATAGAACTTGGCTTGTATATTCCAACAATGGGCCTCCTCAAGTGCCCTAGGTCTTCGTGAGCAAGCAAGTTGGATGCACACCCACTAGTTTCTTCTGTTGAGCTTTCATACATTTATAGCTCTAGTGCATCCGTTGCATGGCAATCCCTACTCCTCGCATTAACGTCAATCGGTGGGCATCTCCATAGCCCATTGATTAGCCTCGTTGATGTGAGACTTTATCCTTTTTTGTCTTCTCCACATAACCCCCCTCATTATATTCTATTCCACCCATAGTGCTATGTCCATGGCTCGCGCTCATATATTGCGTGAAAGTTTATAGGTTTGAGATTACTAAAGTATGAAATAATTGCTTGGCTTGTCATCGGGGTTGTGCATGATGATAGCAATCTTGTGTGACGAAAATGAAACATGACTAAACTATATGATTTTGTAGGGATGAACTTTGATACGTCCATTTTGCATCATGCTTTTATATCGATATTTATTGCATTATGGGCTATTATTTCACTTTATGTCACAATACTTATGGCTATTCTCTCTTATTTTACAAGGTTTACATAAGGAGGGAGAATGCCGGCAGCTGGAATTCTGGGCTGGAAAAGGAGCAAATATTAGAGACCTATTCTGCGCAACTCCAAAAGTCCTGAAACTCCACATAACATCTTAAAATAAATAAAGAAAAATCCTCGCCAAAGATGAAGGCCAGGGGGCCCACACCCTGCTCACGAGGGTGGGGGCGCGCCCCCTACCTCGTGGGCCCCCTGGTGGCTCCCCGACGTCCATCTTCTCCTATATGAGGTCTTTCGATGAGAAAAAAATAGGAAGGAACTTTTCGGGACGAGACTCCACCGCCACGAGGAGGAACCTTGGCGGATCCAATCTAGAGCTCCGGTGGAGCTGTTCTGCTGGGGATACTTCCCTCCGGGAGGGGAAATCATCACCATCGTCATCACCAACGCTCCTCTCATTGGGAGAGGGCAATATCCATCAACATCTTCACCAGCACCATCTCATCTCCAAACCCTAGTTCATCTCTTGTATCCAATTCTTGTCTCAAAGTCCGGGATTGGTGCTAGTAGGTTGCTAGTAGTGTTGATTACTCGTTGTAGTTGATGCTAGTTGGTTTATTTGGTGGAAGATCATATGTTCAGATCCTATATGCATATTATTACCCCTCTGATTATGAACATGAATATGCTTTGTGAGTAATTATGTTTGTTCCTGAGGACAAGGGAGAAGTCTTGCTATGAGTAGTCATGTGAATTTGGTATTCGTTTGATATTTTGATAAGATGTATGTTGTCTAGCCTCTAGTGGTGTTATGTGAACGTCGACTACATAACACTTCACCATTATTTGGGCCTAGAGGAAGGCATTGGGAAGTAATAAGTAGATGATGGGTTGCTAGAGTGACAGAAGCTTAAACCCTAGTTTATGTGTTGCTTCGTAAGGGGCTGATTTGGATCCATATGTTTCAGGCTATGGTTAGGTTTACCTTAATACTTTTCTTGTAGTTGCGGATGCTTGCAATAGAGGTTAATCATAAGTGGGATGCTTGTTCAAGTAAGAACAGCACCCAAGCACCGGTCCACCCACATATCAAATTATCAAAGTATCGAACGCGAATCATATGAACGTGATGAAAACTAGCTTGACGATATTCCCATGTGTCCTCGGGAGCGCTTTTCCTATTATAAGAGTTTGTTCCAGCTTGTCCTTTGCTACAAAAGGATTGGGCCACCTTGCTGCACTTTATTTACTTTTGTTACTTGTTGCTCGTTACAATCTATCTTATCACAAAACTATCTGTTACCACTTATTTCAGTACTTGCAGAGAATACCTTGCTGAAAACCGCTTATCATTTCCTTCTGCTCCTCGTTGGGTTCGACACTATTACTTATCGAAAGGACTACGATAGATCCCCTAGACGTATGGGTCATCAAGACTCTTTTCTGGCGCCGTTGCCGGGGAGTGTAGCGCCTTTGGTAGGTGGAATTTGGTAAGGAAAAAATTATATAGTATGCTGAAATTTACTGTCACTTGTTACTATGGAAAGTAATTCTCTGAGGGGCTTGTTCGGGGTATCTTCACCCCGTCCAGTAGAGCAAAGAGTTTCTCCTCAACCTGCTGAACCTATTGAAAATGAAACTCCTTTTGAATTTTCTTCGGGTATGATGGAAAGACTGCTAGCTAACCCTTTTACAGGAGATGGAACAAAGCATCCTGATGAGCACTTAATATATCTGGATGAAGTTTGTGGATTATGTAAGCTTGCAGGTATACCCGATGATGTTGCTAAGAAGAAGGTCTTCCCTTTATCTTTGAAGGGAGACGCATTGATATGGTATAGGCTATGTGATGATATGAGATCATGGGACTATAAAAGATTGAAGTTGGAATTTCATCAGAAGTATTACCCTATGCATCTTGTTCATCGTGATCGCAATTATATATATAATTTCTGGCCTCGTGAAGGAGAAAGCATCGCTCAAGCTTGGGGGAGGCTTAAATCAATGTTATATTCATGACCCAATAATGAGCTCTCAAGAGAAATGATTATTCAAAATTTATATGCTCGGCTTTCTGATAACAATCGCACCATGCTCGATACTTCTTGTGCTGGCTCTTTTATGATGAAGACTAATGAATTCAGATGGAATTTATTGGATAGAATTAAATGCAACTCTGAAGATTGGGACCTCGACGAAGGTAAGGAGTTAGGTATGACATCTAAGTTTGATTGTGTTAAATCTTTTATGGACACCGATATTTTCCGTAAGTTTAGCACTAAATATGGACTTAACTCTGAGATAGTAGCTTCTTTCTGTGAATCTTTTGCTACTTATGTTGATCTCCCTAAGGAGAAGTGGTTTAAATATCATCCTCCCATAGAAGTAAAAGTAGCTGCACCTATTAAAGTTGAAGAAAAGACTGTCACTTATAATGATCATATTGTTCCTACTTCTTATATTGAGAAACCACCTTTCCCTGTTAGAATAAAGGATCATGCTAAAGCTTCAACTGTTGTTCATAAAAGCAATATTAGAACTTATACACCTCCTGAGCAAGTTAAAGTAGAACCTAATATTGCTATTGTTAAAGATCTCTTGTCTGATAATATTGATGGGCATGTTATTCAGTTCGAAGGTGAAACTGCTAGAATTGCTAAACCTTGTGATAAAGATAAACATAGACCTGTGGTACACTACTAGAAATCCACATTTTACCTAGAGCCAACCTCTTTACCTAGAGCTCATTAGCTAACTCAAGGGATAGAAAAGAAATGAACAGGACCCTCTAGGGAAAGATGTCTTTCCAGCCAAAAAAATTAGAAACTAAACTTTCCCTAGGGTGGTGCCACGTACGTACCATCAAAGCCAAAAAAGACCGAAGAGATGCCCTCGATGTGGCCATGTAGGTTGCCTCCCGCGCTCCTTTATTGACACAGCGCGCCAAGTTTTTCCCCTCGCACAAGTTGGGCCCACTGGTCAGTGAGAAAAGGAAGGGAAAAAGGGCGCGTAGAGGAATTTATTTGGCTAGGTCCCTCCTTCACACTTCACCCATACCCCAAGCGCTGCCAAACTAAAAAATCCCCTCTTCTATCCCCGCCCACCCCGCGCCGCCGCGACCTGCTCCGCCCCGTGCCGCCGCGACCTACTTCGCCCCGCGCCACCACGCTCCGCTGCGCCCCGGCCCGCCCCGCTCCGCTGCACCCCGGACCGCCCCCCTCCGTCGCGCCCCTTCTCCCCCCTGTACTGGATCGGTGACATTCGCGACGGGCGTGGCGGCCATGGACACACCGGCCGGGGTGACGGAGTCATGCTTCCCGTGGTGACCGCATCCGCGACGCCCTTAACTCTGCTGACTGGGTAGCCCTTTGGAAGTGGAGACGGTGCTACCCCCGCTGATTGGACGAGCACCCGGTTTGCTCTGTTGTACGCAGCTGCTTCGGTCCAAAAGGTTGTCTCTATCTCTCTTCCCCTCTAGTTTAGAAAGATGTTTGATTGTTGGCTTAGATAGTTGTACTTGTGTATGTCTAGCAAAATTCTGAAACTGTTGTCTTGGTTTTAGCATCCGAAGGAAGCAGTAGGTGGTGCGCTATTCAGTACATGTGGACGCTGTTCAGTATCTTCTCCAGCAGGTGGGGTTTTCAGTTTAAACATCTTGGTTAAAAGGTGTATGAAAGGTCCTAGGAATAAAATAAATTTCTAGCAAAAGAAGAAATAGAAGAACTGATTGATATGGAGATGCATGAACACATGAATGAACCATGCAACCATGTAAATTGTGGTCAGAATGCAGACACTAAACACAGTGAACAGGAAATGTTTCATGTAGTTTATCTGTTAAATTTGTTCATAGCTACTGTAATTGCACGAATGACAGAAACAATAGCTTCATTGATTACTATATATGCTCATGTTAACAGTGGTCAGATTACTGCATTTTTACGATTGTTGTAGTTATCTACACAAAATTGCGTGTGCATTTTACCATTGTTGTTTAGTTATCCATATGAAAGCTAGTAGCCGCAATTGTTGGGCTTTTCCACCCCAGTCTTTGTTTTATGTTATGAATAAATGGAAGTCCTCTAATATTCTTCATTGGTTTTCTACATTTTTTCAGAAACTAACAAGTGTCGGGTGTTGTTTGCTTGAAGAAAAGTTCCCTGCTCGTGGCAGAAGACCATCAAGTGTATTGACATACCTTCTGAAAAGTAACCATCCCGGTATTCTGGATTATGATGGTGCGAAGATGGTTGCAACAGAGTGGGAGCATTATCATGCGGTGAAGGACACGAATGGTCATTCTGTTGCAGACAAAATTGAAGATGCTTTTTGGGTATTAACTATTTAAATTGCTCTCTTTTGTTGACCAAGGTAATTTGCTCTTATTTATATTAAACCATCTATCAATTCTCATTGCAGCTAAGGTACAAGTATGAAGATGCATACTCAGAGAAGGCAAAGCAACATGTTCGAAGATGTTGCAAGGCACTTTTGCCAAGTATATTTTACTATGCAAGAATCCAAGCCATAATTGATCATTTTCCAAAAAACTGAGAACACTAACATGAATGACAAGCTTGCTGGGCAATACTATTTGGATAGAGCTCAGTATTTGGTGCAAAGACAAGGTTGGTTAGGAAAAGAAGCTTGGGTTATTGTAGTTGATGAGTGGTGCAGTGAAGAGTGGATTGCAAAATCAAAGAAATATCGTGCCAATCATTGCATCTCAAAGTTCAAGCCTCACAAGGGTGGTTCCAACTCGATGACTACTATAAGTCAAAAAAATGGTTATCAACTAAACTTAGTAGTTTCCTTTATTATCACTTATTATACGAAGAATTATAAATATCTTACATGTCTTGAATCTTGTGTAATGCAGTCCGAACAAACCGGCGAAGATGTTAACCAGATTCAGGCTTGGGTGCATACACATAGAGGATTGGACAAGAGCAAACCTTTAATTCTCAACACACCAGAAGCAACTAAATGTTTGGTATGTGTTTTTTAGCAATACCATGGAATAATGCCAATATATATCCTTTTCTCAAACCAAACACATCCTTATGAAGTCCGGTCTGAATTTAGTGTTTTTGCATGTCAACTTGTTTGTCCAATTTGTATGTCAATTTTCTGCCCACTTGTGCAATTGTGTAATAGGAGCTTTACACAATTATTTGAAATTCCTAAACATTTGTGTACCTTTGTTTTCTTCTTGAGTAGGCACTTTACATAGAAAAGGCTAAAGAGTTAAATGGAGAGGACTATGATATCCTGAAAAATGATGTTAGTTCTAAGGCACTTTATGATTGCTCTAATGGGAAGCCACATGGTACATGGTCTCTATTTAATGGCATTGTCAATGACATTGAGGTCATTTCTCAGGTGAGAGCTACTGGTACATCTTCAGCAGCCTTGAAGCATCGTCAAGCTGAAGAAATTGAAGACGTGCGTCAAAAGGAGTCCGAGAAGACTCGAAAAGCAGCGGCTTATGCCAACAATGTCTTGTCATGGGGTGTTGGGATGTACAAGCACTGCAATGAGATACAAAAGTTTCTTCAGGTGCTGGTTATACATTCCATGTTTATCAATTAATTTGCTAGCATTTGAAAGTAACCACTATGTGATTTTTCTTTTTTTTTGCAGACTTTGGCAACTAAGCAAGGAGTGCCTATTGGAGAAATACCACTGCCGCCGGTTCCACCTCCTTTTCGTTCGCTTTCTCCTCCTGGATCTCCGCAACAATCTACCATCCAAGTATGTAATCATCCATCTCAAGCAAACACACACACACACACACATTAATACATTTAAAGGATGATAAGGGTTACTTTTAAAACCTGGCTCTTGTTTTGCAGATTCTAGAAAATAGCAAAGAATCGCCAGCTTTGTGTGCTCAAAAAGAAACAAATCCTAGCTCTATTAATGTATGTATTTCTCAAACTGATCTCAAATGATACAAATAGTAATGGTCTGTTCGTTGTGACCTTCCGGGGTTAAATAACTTAGTAAGAGGGGTATATTGAACAATGCATGTTTGCCTTCTTTCCTTTTCAGAAGAGAATGTTAGAGCTGTTTGTAGTATAATTTCTTGATTGGGATAAAACACGAATGCAATGCACCATAGGGTGCTTCAAACATAGGAGTACATATTGTTGTTTCTGTGTGCAAATAATAGTTTTACATGGCTATTGTTGGTAGTAAATGTTTTTCCTTCCTTCGGTATAGTCTTTGGCCTCATTTATTTGTACCAAAACAACCAGCAAACTGATTCAGAACGATGCAGCGTGTGTAGTTGCATTGCTTATGTGTGTATGGATAAGTTGAGAGATACCTATTCACATACTTGTGACAATATTCATGCTTATGTGATGTGTGATGCTAGACTGTGTGGTGCTGGATCATTTGGGATTAATGTTGATTAATGGGGCTGTGTGAGGATGTTGGAGGGATCATAATATATTTTTTGTCCAATTATCCAGTTTATAGTTGTTATGCTGCCAAAATTTATACCAGATTTTGCATGCCTTTGTTCTAATTACTGGAAATAGGAAATTCTGTTTAGACTTTGTCGACTTGATGTAACTCACTAATTTTCATTGGAACATAGAGTTGTGTGTAGTTCCTCTAATAAGTTCTTATTGTCATGTTCCAGCTTTTGAGAATTTGCGAGTCTTTCTTTTCAAGAACATGTTACTGCTGCAAGTGTTCCTGCTGTAGATGATGAAGGGATGTTTGGGGGATTTTTCAGTTAGTCTGGAACCGGTGCACTAAGCCTATCGCTATTGAGCAGTCAGTTGGTTCCTTGATGTTCTTGGATGTACAGTGCGTGGAGTAATATTTTGGTGCATGTATAGTTAACATGCTAGTACATGTTCTGTAATGTAGGAAACTCTAGTTGACCTACATCAGTGTGTACGTGCTAATTGAGATGCTTAATCAGTTAGATGTAGCAAACTCTAGCTAGCAAGCCTATTTTTTGGTCAAACATGTGATGGCTGGTGATGTCTTGGCATCTACTGTATGCATGTGACGATTGGTATCTATCTATCTATATATATACACTAACTATTTGATGTTATTTTCATTTTATAATTATGTCTCCATTTTGAATTATTGGTTAATCAAATTTAAATTACACGTTTGAATTATGTCTGCATATGGGGAATGTGTTTCCCTACAGTATGTAACTCTAGGGAAAGTATGGTGATGTGGCACGAAAGGGCCCCACAATCTTTCCCTAGGGCCTGGCTGTAGGTAAACAACCTATCCACGTGGATTGCAACATACATATGGAAATCTTTCCCTAGGGCTTGTGCCTCTAGGTAAAGAAAATTTCCCTAGAGCTTGCTGGATACACCCTAGGAGAAGGGGTCTTTACCGACTATACTATACCTAGGGTTCTTTACCTAGGGCAAGCCCAAGGTAAGTTCTTTCCCTATGGTTTTTCCTATTTCACCTAGGGTATATGACTCTAGGTAAAATGTGGATTTCTAGTAGTGGTAGGCGTGCCTGTTATTTCTGTTAAAATAGGAGATCATTGTTATCATGTCTTATGTGATATGGGTGCTAGTGCTAGTGTAATACCTATTGACTTATACGAAGAAATTAAGAATGAAATTGCACCTTCTGAGTTAGAAGATATTGATGTCACAATTAAACTTGCCCATAGAGATACTATTTCACCAATTGGAATTGTTAGAGATGTTGAAGTCTTGTGTGGGAAAACTAAATATCATGCTGATTTTCTTGTTCTTGGTTCCCCACAACATAGCTTTTGTCCCATTATATTTGGTAGACCCTTCTTAAATACTGTCAATGCTACCATGGATTGCACAAAGAATGTTGTTACTGTTGGCTTGGATGATATGGTTCATGAGTTTAATTTCTCTAAATTTAGTAAACAACATCGTGAGGAAGAATTACCTAGTAAGGATGAAATTATTGGTCTTGCTTCTATTGCCGTACCTCCTAGTGATCCTTTAGAACACTATTTGGTAGACCATGAAAATGATATGTTCATGAATTAAAGAAGGGAAATAGATGAAGTATTCTTTAAACAGGAACCTATTCTGCAACATAATTTGCCTGTTGAAATTTTAGGGGATCCTCCTCCACCCAAGGGTGATCCCGTGTTTGAGCTTAAACCTTTGCCTGATAATCTTAAATATGCTTATCTTGATGAAAAGAAGATATATCCTTTTATTATTAGTGCTAACCTTTCAGAGCATGAAGAAGAAAGATTATTGAAAACTCTGAAGAAGCATCGTGCTGCTATTGGATATACTCTTGATGATCTTAAGGTCATTAGTCCCACTCTATGTCAACATAAAATAAATTTGGAAGCAGATGCCAAACCAGTTCGTGATCCTCAACGACGTCTGAATCCTAAAATGAAAGAAGTGGTAAGAAAAGAAATACTAAAGCTTCTGGAGGCAGGTATAATCTATCCCGTTGCTGATAGTGAGTGGGTAAGTCATGTCCATTGTGTCCCTAAGAAGGGAGGTATTACTGTTGTTCCTAATGATAAAGATGAATTGATTCCACAAAGAATTATCACAGGTTATAGGATGGTAATTGATTTCCGCAAATTAAATAAAGCTACTAAGAAAGATCATTACCCCTTACCTTTTATTGATCAAATGCTAGAAAGATTATGCAAACATACACACTATTGCTTTCTAGATGGTTATTTTGGTTTCTCTCAAATACCTGTGTCAGCTAGAGATCAATCAAAGACTACTTTTACATGCCCTTTTGGTACTTTTGCTTATAGACGTATGCCTTTTGGTTTATGTAATGCACCCGCTACCTTTCAAAGATGCATGATGGCTATATTCTCTGACTTTTGTGAAAAGATTTGTGAGGTTTTCATGGACGATTTTTCCGTCTATGGTTTCGCTTTTGACGATTGCTTGAGCAATCTTGATCGAGTTTTGCAGAGATGTGAAGAAACAAATCTTGTCTTGAATTGGGAAAAGTGCCACTTTATGGTTAATGAAGGTATTGTCTTGGGGCACAAAGTTTATGAAAGAGGTATTGAAGTTGATAAAGCCAAGGTTGATGCTATTGAAAAGATGCCATGTCCCAAGGACATCAAAGGTATAAGAAGTTTCCTTGGTCACACTGGATTTTACAGGAGGTTCATTAAGGACTTCTCAAAAATTTCTCGGCCTCTGACTAATTTATTGCAAAAAGATATACCATTTGTCTTCGATGATGATTGTGTAGAAGCATTTGAAATACTTAAGAAAGCATTAGTCTCTGCACCTGTTGTTCAGCCACCTGATTGGAATTTACCCTTTGGAATTATGTGTGATGATAGTGATTATGCTGTAGGTGTTGTTCTAGGGCAAAGAGTTGATAAGCAATTAAATGTTATTCATTATGCTAGTAAGACTCTAGACAATGCTCAAAGAAATTATGCTACTACTGAAAAGGAGCTTTTAGCAGTTGTATTTGCTTGTGATAAGTTCAGATCTTATATTGTTGATTCTAAAGTAACTATTCAAACTGATCATGCTGCTATTAAATATCTTATGGAAAAGAAATATGCTAAATCTAGACTTATTAGATGGGTTCTCTTGCTGCAAGAATTTGATTTGCATATTGTTGATAGAAAGGGAGCTGAGAACCCCGTTGCAGACAACTTGTCTAGGTTAGAAAATATTCTTGATGACCCGCTACCTATTAATAATAGCTTTTCTGATGAACAATTAAATGTTATAAGTACTTCTCGTAGTGCTCCATGGTATGCTGATTATGCTAATTATATTGTTGCTAAGTTTATACCACCTAGCTTCACATACCAACAAAAGAAAAAGGTTTTCTATGATTTAAGACATTACTTTTGGGATGACCCACATCTTTATAAAGAAGGAGTAGATGGTGTTATTAGACGTTGTGTACCTGAGCATGAACAGGAACAGATCCTACGCAAGTGTCACTCCGAGTCTTATGGAGGACACCACGCTGGAGATAGAACTGCACATAAGGTATTGCAATCTGGTTTTTATTGGCCTACTCTCTTCAAGGATGCCCGTAAGTTTGTCTTGTCTTGTGATGAATGTCAAAGAATTGGTAATATTAGTAGACGTCAAGAAATGCCTATGAAGTATTCACTTGTTATTGAACCGTTTGATGTTTGGGGCTTTGATTATATGGGACCTTTTCCTGCCTCTAATGGATACACACATATTTTAGTTGTTGTTGACTACGTTACTAAGTGGGTAGAAGCTATTCCAACTAGTAGTGCTGATCATAACACTTCTAGTAAAATGCTTAAGGAAGTTATTTTCCCAAGGTTTGGAGTCCCTAGATATTTAATGACTGATGGTGGTTCACACTTTATTCATGGTGCTTTCTGTAAAATGCTTGCTAAATATGATGTTAATCATAGAATTGCATCTCCTTATCACCCACAGTCTAGTGGTCAAGTAGAGTTGAGCAATAGAGAGCTCAAATTAATTTTGCAAAAGACTGTTAATAGGTCTAGAAAGAATTGGTCTAAGAAACTTGATGATGCATTATGGGCTTATAAAACTGCATACAAAAATCCTATGGGTATGTCTCCGTATAAAATGGTTTATAGAAAAGCATGTCACTTACCTCTCGAACTAGAACATAAGGCATATTGGGCTATTAAAGAGATCAACTATGATTTTAAACTTGCCGGTGAGAAGAGGTTATTTGATATTAGCTCACTCGATGAATGGAGAACCCAAGATTATGAAAATGCCAAGTTGTTTAAAGAAAAAGTTAAAAGATGGCATGACAAAAGGATACAAAAGCGTGAGTTTAATGTAGGTGATTATGTATTGCTATACAACTCTCATTTAAGATTTTTTGCAGGCAAACTTCTCTCTAAATGGGAAGGCCCCTATGTTATCGAAGAGGTCTATCGTTCCGGTGCCATAAAAATTAACAACTTCGAGGGCACAAATCCGAAGGTGGTAAATGGTCAAAGAATTAAACATTATATCTCAGGTAATCCCATAAATGTTGAAACCAATATTATTGAAACCGTAACCCCGGAGGAATACATAAGAGACACTTTCCGGAACGTTTCAGACCCCGAAAAGGAATAGATATGTAGTACGGTAAGTAAACCGACTCCAAAACAATTTTTAAGGCAATATCTCTCTGTTTTGGAATATTTAGAAAAATAGAAAAATAAGTAGCAGTCCGGGAAGGACACGAGGGCCCCACGAGGGTGGTGGGCGCGCCCCCTACCTCGTGAGCACCTTGTGTGCCTTCCGGACTCCGTTTTCTTGCACGTTACGTGTTTTGGTCTGTAAAAAATCATTATATAACCTCCCGAAGGTTTTGACTCCCGTATTACGCAAACCTCCTCTGTTTTTGTTTCGAGCCGTTTTCTGTCAGGGTTTTCCAGGCTAGGCATCATGTCGTCTCCCTCCTCCAACATTGGTGACAACGATGCTTGGCTAATGAAGATAGATCTGAAGGGGGAAGAACCCACGAGGGTCAACAAGGATGAAAGGATCAAGAAGGCCACGGAGGATCAAGCTCCAGCAGCAAAAGACATACTTCAACTTGATCATAACCTTCTTACCCCAACTGAGATCGAAGCCTTCAAGATGATTGAGTTAGCTCGTATACAAAACAAGTATCTCACACAAGAAAATATTTTGTTGAAGGAGCATATTGTTGCACTCAAGGGCATTATTCGCAAGCTGGAGGACCTCTTACGCTCGATGTGCGACTATCCACCACCTCCACCTTCTTCATCGACAAAGGAGATATAATCACATGGGTATGGGCACTCCCCTTGGCAACTGCCAAGCTTGGGGGAGGTGCCCCGATATCGTATCACAATCACAACTCCTATCTTTACCGTTTTTCTTAGTTCGATCCTATTAGTAGTATCTTGATCTAGTAGAATAAAGTTTATGGCATGATCTAGTTTTGAGTTTTGCTTTATGATCTTTCTTTGTAATCGAGTCCATGAGCTATATATAATAAAGATTAGTATTGAGTCAAGGGCTTGATTATTTTGCCATGATCTTAGATGAATAAAAGAAAAGAGAAAAAGAATAAAAAGAAGCAAAGAGTTCATATTGATCTTATTAAGAGTTATGACTTCACATAGAAAGAGTATGATGATTAAAAGTTGTTGGGAGTTGGCAGACATAGCTTTGGTCATTGTTGCAATTAATAGGAAGTAATAAAGAAAGGGAGGTTTTCACATATAGATATATTATCATTGACATCTTTTATGATTGGGATCACTCATTAAAATATGACATGCTAAAGAGTTGATGTTGGACAAGGAAGACAACGTAATGAGTCATGTCTTTCTTATATCTGAGATAAAGTATGTTGTCATGGATCCTCTAACTTGTTGAGCTTGCCTATCCCCCTCATGCTAGACAAATTCTCAGCACCAAGTAGAAATACTACTTGTGCTTCCAAATACCCTTAAACCAGTTTTGCCATGAGAGTCCACCATATCTACCTATGGATTGAGTAAGATCCTTCAAGTAAGTTGTCATCGGTGCAAAGCAATAAAAATTGCTCTAAATATGTATGATTGATTGGTGTGGGAGAAATAAGCTTTATACGATCTTGTGATGTGAAAGTAATAAAAGCGACGGACTGCATAATAAAGGTTCATATCACTGTTGGGGAACGTAGCAGAAATTCAAAATTTTCCTACGAATCACCAAGATCTATCTATGGAGAGACCAGCAACGAGTAGAAGGAGAGTGCATCTACATACCCTTGTAGATCGCTAAGCGGAAGCGTTCAAGTGAACGGGGTTGATGGAGTCGTACTCGTCGTGATTCAGATCACCGATGATCAAGTGCCGAACGGACGACACCTCCGCGTTCAACACACGTACAGCCCGGTGACGTCTCCCACGCCTTGATCCAGCAATGAGAGAGGGAGAGGTTGAGGAAGACTCCATCCAGCAGCAGCACAACGGCGTGGTGGTGGTGGAGGAGCGTGGTAATCCCGCAGGGCTTCGCCAAGCACCATGGGAGAAGAGGAGGAGAACTTGGGAGAGAGGGAGGGGCTGCACCAAAGGCATAAGGTATGTTTGGGAGGCCCTCCTACCCCACTATATATAGGGATCCCAAGGGGGGGGTGCGCCAGCCCCTAGGAGATCCAATCTCCAAGGGGGCGGCGGCCAGGGGAG
>NC_041388.1:382886764-382893658 GCF_002162155.2 Triticum dicoccoides
GAGACATGCAGACATGACCGAGACGTTCTCCGGTCAATAACCAACAGCGGGATCTGGATACCCATGTTGGCTCCCACATGTTCCACGATGATCTCATCGGATGAACCACGATGTCAAGGACTCAATCGATCCCGTATACAATTCCCTTTGTCTAGCGGTATTTTACTTGCCCGAGATTCGATCGTCGGTATACCGATACCTTGTTCAATCTCGTTACCGGCAAGTCACTTTACTCGTTCCGTAACACATCATCCCGTGATCAACTCCTTGGTCACATTGCGCATATGATGATGTCCTACCGAGTGGGCCCAGAGATACCTCTCCGTTTACACGGAGTGACAAATCCCAGTCTCGATCCGCATAAAACAATAGATACTTTCGGAGATACCTGTAGTGCATCTTTATAGTCACCCAGTTACGTTGTGATGTTTGATACACCCAAAGCACTCCTACGGTATCCAGGAGTTACACGATCTCATGGTCAAAGGAAGAGATACTTGACATTGGCAAAGCTCTAGCAAATGAACTACACGATCTATTGTGCTAGTCTTAGGATTGGGTCTTGTCCATCACATCATTCTCCTAATGATGTGATCCCGTTATCAACGACATCCAATGTCCATAGCCAGGAAACCATGACTATCTGTTGATCACAACGAGCTAGTCAACTAGAGGCTCACTAGGGACATATTGTGGTCTATGTATTCACACGTGTATTACGATTTCCGGATAATACAGTTATAGCATGAATAAAAGACAATTATCATGAACAAGGAAATATAATAGTAATACTTTTATTATTTCCTATAGGGCATATTTCCAACAGTCTCCCACTTGCACTAGAGTCAATAATCTAGTTCACATCGCCATGTGATTAACACTCACAGGTCACATCGCCATGTGACTAACACCCAAGAGTTTACTAGAATCAGTAGTCTAGTTCACATCACTATGTGATTAATACTCAATGAGTTTTAAGTTTGATCATGTTGCTTGTGAGAGAGGTTTTAGTCAACTGGTCTGAACCTTTCAGATCCATGTGTGTTTTACAAATCTCTATGTCATCTCCTAGATGCAGCTTCCACGCTCTATTTGGAGCTATTCCAAACCACTGTTCTACTTGGAGCTATTCTAAATTATTGCTCCATTATATGTATCCGGTCTCTCTACTCAGAGCTATCCGGATAGGTGTCAAGCTTGCATCGTCGTAACCTTTACGACGAACTCTTTTACCACCTCCATAATCGAGAAAATTCCTTAGTCCACTAGTTACTAAGGATAACTTTGACCGCTGTCCTGTGATCCATTCTTGGATCACTCTTGTACCCCTTGACTGACTCATGGCAAGGCACACTTCAGGTGCGGTACACAGCATAGTATACTGAAGAGCCTACGTCTTAAGCATAGGGGACGACATTCGTCCTTTCTCTCTATTCTGCCGTGGTCGAGCTTTAAGTCTTAACTTCGTACCTTACAACTCAGGCAAGAACTCCTTCTTTGACTGGTCCATCTTGAACACCTTCAAGATCATGTCAAGGTATGTGCTCATTTGATAGTATTATTAAGCATTTTGATCTATCCATATAGATCTTGATGCTCAATGTTCAAGTAGCTTAATCCAGGTTTTTTTATTGAAAAACACCTTTCAAATAACCCTATATGCTTTCTAGAAATTCTACATCATTTCTGATCAACAATATGTCAACAACATATACTCATCAGAAATTCTATAGTGCTCCCACTCACTTCTTTGGAAATACAAGTTTCTCATAAACTTTGTACAAACCCAAAAATTTTGATCATCATCAAAGCATACATTCCAACTCCGAGATGCTCACTCCAGTCCTTAGAAGGATTGCTGGAGCTTTGCATACTTATTAGCATCTTTCGGGATTGACAAAACCTTCCGGTTGTATCACATACAACCTTTCCTCATTAAAATCGTTGAGGAAACAATGTTTTGACATCCTATCTGCAAGATTTCATAAATAATGCAGTAATCGCTAATATAATTCCAACAGACTCTTAACATCGCTACGAGTGAGAAAATCTCATCGTAGTCAACTCCTTGAACTTGTCGGAAAACATCTTAACGACAAGTCGAGTTTTCTTAATGGTGACATTTACCATCATTGTCCGTCTTCCTTTTGAAATCCATCTGTACTCATTAGCCTTACGACCATCGAGCCGTTCTGCCAAAGTCTACACTTTGTTTTCATACATGGATCCTCTCTCGGATTTTATGGCCTCAAGCCATTTATCGGAATCCGGGCCCACCATCGCTTCTCCATAGCTCGTAGGTTCATTGTTGTCTAGCAACATGACCTTCAAGACAGGATTATGTACCACTCTGAAGTAGTACGCATCCTTGTCATCCTACGAGGTTTGGGAGTGACTTGATCCGAAGTTTCATGATCAATATCATAAGCTTCCACTTCAATTGGTGTAGGTGCCACAGGAACAACTCCCTGTGCCCTGTCACACACTAGTTGAAGAGACGGTTCAATAACCTCATCAAGTCTCCACCATCCTCCCACTCAATTCTTTCGAGAGAAACTTTTCCTCGAGAAAGGACCCGATTCTAGAAACAATCCATATTGCTTTCGGATCTGAATTAGGAGGTATACCCAACTGTTTTGGGTTTCCTATGAAGATGCATTTTATCCGCTTTGGGTTCGAGCTTATCAACCTGAAACTTTTTCATATAAGCGTCGCAGCCCCAAACTTTTAAGAAACGACAACTTAGGTTTCTCTAAACCATAATTCATACGGTGTCATCTCATCGGAATTACGTGGTGCCCTATTTAAAGTGAATGTGGTTGTCTCTAATTCCTAACCCATGAACGATAGTGGTAATTCAATAAGAGACATCATGGTACGCACCATATCCAATAGGGTGCAACTATGATGTTCGGACACACCATCACATTATGGTGTTCCAGGCGGTATTAATTGCGAAACAATTTCCAAAATGTCTTAATTGTGTGCCAAAACTCGTAACTCAGATATTCATCTCTATGATCATATCATAGACATTTTATCCTCTTGTCACAATGATCTGCTACTTCACTCTGAAATTACTTGAACCATTCAATAATTCAGACTTGTGTTTCATCAAGTAAATATACTCAACATTTACTCGAATCATCTGTGAAGTGAGAACATAATGATATTCACTGCATGCCTCAGCATCATTCGACTGCACACATCAAAATGTGTTACTTCCAACAAGTTGCTATCTTGTTCCATCTTACTGAAAATGAGGCTTTTCAGTCATCTTGCCCATGTGGTATGATTTGCATATCTCAAGTGATTCAAAATCAAGTGAGTCCGAACGATCCATTTGCATGGAGTTTCTTCATGCATATACACCAATAGACATGGTTCGCATGTCTCAAACTTTTCAAAAACGAGTGAGTCCAAAGATCCATCAACATGGAGCTTCTTCATGCGTTTTATACCATTATGACTTACATGGCAGTGCCACAAGTAAGTGGTACTATCATTACTATCTTATATATTTTGGCATGAAAATGTGTATCACTACGACCGAGATTCAATAAACCATTCCTTTAGGTGCAAGACCATTGAAGGTATTATTCAAAAATAGAGTAACCATTATTCTCCTTAAATGAATAACCGTATTGCGATAGACATAATCCAATCATGTCTATGCTCAACGCAAACACCAATCTCGGTGGTAGAGGGAGCGTGCGATGCTTGATCATATCAACCTTGGAAACACTTCCAACATATATCGTCAGCTCACCTTTAGCTAGTCTCCGTTTATTCCGTAGCTTTTATTTCGAGTTACTAACACTTAGCAACCGAACCGGTATCCAATACCCTGTTGCTACTAGGAGTACTAGTAAAGTAGACATTAACATAATGTATATCCAATATACTTCTATCGACCTTGCCAGCCTTCTCATCTACCAAGTATCTAGGGTAATGCTGCTCCAGTGGTTGTTCCCCTTATTACAGAAGCACTTAGTCTCGGGTTTGGGTTCAACCTCGGGTTTCTTCACTGGTGCAGCAGCTGATTTGCCGTTTCATGAAGTATCCCTTTGTTCCCTTGCCCTTCTTGAAACTAGTGGTTTCACCAACCATCAATAATTGATGCTCCTTCTTGATTTCTACTTTCGCGGTGTCAAACAACGCGAATACCTCAAGGATCATCTTATTTATCCCTGATACGTTATAGTTCATCACGAAGCTCTAGCAGCTCGGTGGCAATGACTTTGGGGAAACATCACTATCTCATCTGGAGGATCAACTCCCACTGGATTCAAGTGATTGTTGTGCTCAGACAATCTGAGCACAAGCTCAACGATTGAGCTTTTCTCCCTTAGTTTGCAGGCTAAGAAAATCGTCGGAGGTCTTATACCTCTTGACGTGGGCACGAGCCTGAAATCCCAATTTCAGCCCTCGAAACATCTCATATGTTTCGCGACGTTTCGAAAACGTCTTTAGTGCCTCAACTCTAAACCGTTTAACTGAACTATCACGTAGTTATCAAAACGTGTATGTCCGATGTTCACAACATCCACAAACGACGTTTGGGGTTCAGCACACTGAGCGGTGCATTAAGGACATAAGCTTTCTACTGATCGCATAATCGCTACTATCAACTTTCAACTATATTTTCTCTAGGAACATATCTAAAACAGTAGAACTAAAGCGCGAGCTACGACATAATTTGCAAAAGGTCTTTTGACTATGTTCAGGATAATTAAGTTCATCTTATGAACTCCCACTCAGATAGACATCCCTCTAGTCATCTAAGTGATTACATGATCCGAGTCAACTAGGCCGTGTCCGATCATCACGTGAGACGGACTAGTTAACGTCGGTGAACATCTTCATGTTGATCGTATCTGCTATACGACTCATGCTCGACCTTTCGGTCTCCGTGTTCCGAGGCCATGTCTGCACATGCTAGGCTCGTCAAGTTAACCCTAAGTGTTTTCGCTGTGTAAAACTGTCTTACACCCGTTGTATGTGAACGTAAGAATCCATCACACCCGATCATCACGTGGTGCTTAGAAGCGACGAACTGTAGCAACGGTGCACAGTTAGGGGAGAACACTTCTTGAAATTTTGTAAGGGATCATCTTATTTACTACCGTCGTCCTAAGTAAAAAGATGCATAAACATGATAAACATCACATGCAATCAAATAAAGTAGTGACATGATATGGCCAATATCATATAGCTCCTTTGATCTTCATCTTCGGGGCTCCATGATCATCTTGTCACCGGCATGACACCATGATCTCCATCATCATGATCTCCATCATCGTGTCTTCATGAAGTTGTCACGCCAACGACTACTTCTACTTCTATGACTAACGTGTTTAGCAATAAAGTAAAGTAGTTTACGTGGCGTTCTTCAATGACACGCAGGTCATACAAAAAATAAAGACAACTCCTATGGCTCCTGCCGGTTGTCATACTCATCGACATGCAAGTCGTGAATCCTATTACAAGAACATGATCAATCTCATACATCACATATCATTCATCACATTCTTCTGGCCATATCACATCACATAGCATACCCTGCAAAAACAAGTTAGACGTCCTCTAATTGTTGTTGCATGTTTTACGTGGCTGCTATGGGTTTCTAGCAAGAACGTTTCTTACCTACGCAAGACCACAACGTGATATGCCAATTGCTATTTACCCTTCATAAGGACCCTTTTCATCGAATCCGTTCCGACTAAAGTGGGAGAGACTGGCACCCGCTAGCCACCTTATGCACCAAGTGCATGTCAATCGGTGGAACCTGTCTCACGTAAGAGTACGTGTAAGGTCGGTCCGGGCCGCTTCATCCCACAATACCGTCGAAACAAGATTGGACTAGTAACGGTAAGCATATTGAACAAAATCAACGCCCACAACTATTTTGTGTTCTACTCGTGCAAAGAATCTACGCATTAGACCTAGCTCATGATGCCACTGTTGGGGAACGTAGCAGAAATTCAAAATTTTCCTACGAATCACCAAGATCTATCTATGGAGAGACCAGCAACGAGTAGAAGGAGAGTGCATCTACATACCCTTGTAGATCGCTAAGCGGAAGCGTTCAAGTGAACGGGGTTGATGGAGTCGTACTCGTCGTGATTCAGATCACCGATGATCAAGTGTCGAACGGACGGCACCTCCGCGTTCAACACACGTACAGCCCGGTGACGTCTCCCACACCTTGATCCAGCAAGGAGAGAGGGAGAGGTTGAGGAAGACTCCATCCAGTAGCAGCACAACGGCGTGGTGGTGGTGGAGGAGCGTGGTAATCCCGCAGGGCTTCGCCAAGCACCATGGGAGAAGAGGAGGAGAACTTGGGAGAGAGGGAGGGGCTGCACCAAAGGCATAAGGTATGTTTGGGAGGCCCTCCTACCCCACTATATATAGGGATCCCAAGGGGGGGTGCTCCAGCCCCTAGGAGATCCAATCTCCAAGGGGGCGGCGGCCAGGGGAGGAGTCCTCCCCCCCCAAGGCACCTAGGAGGTGCCTTCCCCTGCTGGGACTCTTCCTTTAGGGTTTCCCCAGGCGCATGGGCCTCTTGGGGCTGGTGCCCTTGGCCCATGTAGGCCAAGGCGCACCCCCTACAGCCCATGTGGCCCCCCGGGGCAGGTGGCCCCACCCGGTGGGCCCCCGGGACCCTTCCGGTGGTCCCGGTACAATACCGATGACCCCGAAACTTGTCCCGATGGCCGAAACAGGACTTCCTATATATAAATCTTTACCTCCGGACCATTCCGGAACTCCTCGTGACGTCCGGGATCTCATCCGGGACTCCGAAAAACATTCGGTAACCACATACAAGCTTCCTTTATAACCCTAGCGTCATCGAACCTTAAGTGTGTAGACCCTACGGGTTCGGGAGACATG
>NC_041388.1:382895150-382943683 GCF_002162155.2 Triticum dicoccoides
ATGTAGGGGAGCATGAACCATTATTGTTGACATTACCCTTGAGGTAAAAGGTTGTGGGGCAAAACTATAAGCCCCTATCTTTCTCTGTGTCTGATTAAAACTCCGTAACCACAAGTATTGCGTGAATGTTAGCAATTATGGAGGACTAAATGATAGTTGAGTATGTGGACTTGCTTTTTAGCTCTGACATAGACTCTTTCTGATGTTATGATAAATTGCAATTGCTTCAATGACTGAGATTATAGTTTGTCGGAGCCCAATAAGGTTTATGATTTATACTTTTGCATTGTGAATAGATCATCAATTGAATATAAGTAATCATATGACAAAATCTATATATGTTGCTGTTATGAGAATAATCATGATGCCTTCATGTACGTATTTTATTTTATTTTATCGATGCCTCTACCTCTAAACATGAGAACATATTTATTGTTATCGGCTTTTCGCTTGAGGACAAACAAGGTCTAAGCTTGGGGCAGTTGATACGTCCATTTTGCATCATGCTTTTATATCGATATTTATTGCATTATGAGCTGTTATTTCACTTTATGTCGCAATACTTATGGCTATTCTCTCTTATTTTACAAGGTTTACATAAGGAGGGAGAATGCCGGCAGTTGGAATTCTGGGCTGGAAAAGGAGCAAATATTAGAGACCTATTCTGCGCAACTCCAAAAGTCTTGAAACTCCACGGAACATCTTAAAATAAATAAAGAAAAATCCTCGCCAAAGATGAAGGCCAGGGGGCCCACACCCTGCTCATGAGGGCGCCCCCCTAGGGTGCCCCCCCTATCTCGTGGGCCCCCTGGTGGCTCTCCGATGTCCATCTTCTCCTATATGAGGTCTTTCGATGAGAAAAAAATAGGAAGGAACTTTTCGGGATGAGAATCCGCCGCCACGAGGCGGAACCTTGGCGGATCCAATCTAGAGCTCCGGCGGAGCTGTTCTGCCGGGGATACTTCCCTCCAGGAGGGGGAAATCATCACCATCGTCATCACCAACGCTCCTCTCATCGGGAGAGGGCAATCTCCATCAACATCTTCACCAGCACCATCTCATCTCCAAACCCTAGTTCATCTCTTGTATCCAATTCTTGTCTCAAAGTCCGAGATTGGTGCTAGTAGGTTGCTAGTAGTGTTGATTACTCCTTGTAGTTGATGCTAGTTGGTTTATTTGATGGAAGATCATATGTTCAGATCCTATATGCATATTATTACCCCTCTGATTATGAACATGAATATGCTTTGTGAGTAATTACGTTCGTTCCTGAGGACAAGGGAGAAGTCTTGCTATGAGTAGTCATGTGAATTTGGTATTCGTTTGATATTTTGATAAGACGTATGTTGTCTAGCCTCTAGTGGTGTTATGTGAACGTCGACTACATAACACTTCACCATTATTTGGGCCTAGAGGAAGGCATTGGGAAGTAATAAGTAGATGATGGGTTGCTAGAGTGACAGAAGCTTAAACCCTAGTTTATGCGTTGCTTCGTAAGGGGCTGATTTGGATTCATATGTTTCATGCTATGGTTAGGTTTACCTTAATACTTTTCTTGTAGTTGCGGATGCTTGCAATAGAGGTTAATCATAAGTGGGATGCTTGTTCAAGTAAGAACAGCACCCAAGCACCGGTCCACCCACATATCAAATTATCAAAGTATCGAACGCGAATCATATGAACGTGATGAAAACTAGCTTGACGATATTTCCATGTGTCCTCGGGAGCGCTTTTCCTATTATAAGAGTTTGTTCCGGCTTGTCCTTTGCTACAAAAGGATTGGGCCACCTTGCTGCACTTTATTTACTTTTGTTACTTGTTGCTCGTTACAATCTATCTTATCACAAAACTATCTGTTACCACTTATTTCAGTACTTGCAAAGAATACCTTGCTGAAAACCGCTTATCATTTCCTTCTGCTCCTCGTTGGGTTCGACACTCTTACTTATAGAAAGAACTACGATAGATCCCCTATACTTGTGGGTCATCAAACTTTCTTTGGCCATGTTATTTGGAGAAGACATAATTGCTTAGTTAGTATGCTTGAAGTATTATCATTTTTATGTCAATATGAACTTTTGTCTTGAATCTTTCGGATCTGAATATTCATAGCACAATTAAGAAGAATTACATTAAAATTATGCCAAGTAGCACTCCACATCAAAAATTCTGTTTTTATCATTTACCTACTCGAGGACGAGCAGGAATTAAGCTTGGGGATGCTTGATACGTCTCCAACGTATCTATAATTTTTGATTGCTCCATGCTATATTATCTACTGTTTTAGACATTATTGGGCTTTATTTTCCACTTTTATACTATTTTTGGGACTAACCTATTAACCGGAGGCCCAGCCCAGAATTGTTGTTTTTTGTGTGTTTTAGGGTTTCGAAGAAAAGGAATGTCAAACGGAGTCCAAACGGAATAAAACCTTCGGAAACATGATTTTCTCATCAGATAAGATCCAAGAGACTTGGACCCTCCGTCAAGGAAACCACGAGGTGGTCACGAGGGTAGGGGGCGCCCTCCCTAGGGCGTGCCCCCTGCCTCATGGGCCCCTCGAAGCTCCACCGACGTACTTCTTCCTCCTATATATATCCACGTACCCCAAACGATCGGGGACGGAGCCAAAAACCTAATTCCACCGCCGCAACTTTTTGTATCCACGAGATCCCATATTGGGGCCTGTTCCGGAGCTCCGCCGGAGGGGGCATCGATCACGGAGGGCTTCTACATCATCATCCAAGCCCCTCCGATGAAGTGTGAGTAGTTTACTTTAGACCTACGGGTCCATAGCTAGTAGCTAGATGGCTTCTTCTCTCTTTTTGGATCTCAATACAATGTTCTCCCCCTCTCTTGTGGAGATCTATTCGATGTAATCTTCTTTTTGCGGTGTGTTTGTTGAGACCGATGAATTGTGGGTTTATGATCAAGTCTATCTATGAATAATATTTGAATCTTCTCTGAATTCTTTTATGTATGATTGGTTATCTTTGCAAGTCTCTTCGAATTATCAGTTTGGTTTGGCCTACTAGATTGGTTGTTCTTGCCATGAGAGAAGTGCTTAGCTTTGGGTTCAATCTTGCGGTGTCCTTTCCCAGTGACAGAAGGGGCAACAAGGCACGTATTGTATTGTTGCCATCGAGGATAACAAGATGGGGTTTTTATCATATTGCATGAAATTGTCCCTCTACATCATGTCATCTTGCTTAAGGCGTTACTCTGTTTTTAACTTAATACTCTAGATGCATGCTGGATAGCGGTCGATGAGTGGAGTAATAGTAGTAGATGCAGAATCGTTTCGGTCTACTTGTCTCGGACGTGATGCCTATATACATGATCATACCTAGATATTCTCATAACTATGCTCAATTCTATCAATTTCTCAACAGTAATTTGTTCACCCACCGTAGAATACTTATGCTCTTGAGAGAAGCCACTAGTGAAACCTATGGCCCCCGGGTCTCTTTCTCATCATATCAATCTCCGTCACTTTATTATTGCTTTGCTTTTACTTTATTTACTTTGCATCTTTATACCAAAAATACCAAAAATATTATTTATCATCTCTATCAGATCTCACTTTCGTAAGTGACCGTGAAGGGATTGACAACCCCTAAGCGCGTTGGTTGCATTGAGCTATTGTTTTTGTGTAGGTACGAGGGACTCGAGTGTAGCCTCCTACTGGATTGATACCTTGGTTCTCAAAAACTGAGGGAAATACTTATGCTACTTTGCTGCATCATCCCTTCCTCTTTGGGGAAATCCAACGCAGTGCTCAAGAGGTAGCACATCTCAATGCCAAAGAAATCATATGTTGCATCTCAAAAAATATTTGCATGATCACACTGAGTGAGCACATGAAATAATGTTTCATCCTCCTGTCCACACATCAGACGGAATGATGTTTCCATAACATGTCTCCGCCGGAGCTCCCATTAGACAACATGTTCTTAAGCACACGCCACCACAAGACCCAAATTTTTGGCTGCACTCCGAGCTTCCACAACACCTTCCAGATGTCCTCTCCTCCTGACGAGTTGTTCAGTACAGACCCTGCTTGGCACCTTCTTTCCATCACCTATCGGTAGGCAGACCGGACTGAAAATATCCCTGATGTTTCCTGCTCCCATGCCCAGAAATCTCCCATGGCAGCCCGAGGCCTAGGCAAACTCATTATTGCTTCAGCATCCGATAGGATAAATAGTTGTTACACCAGATCCTTGTTCCATTTCCCAGTTGAAAGAACATGCGGTGCCCCCATGTTTGGTTTTGGTAATTGATGACAATCTCTATGGACTAATGGTTGCCTTGAGTTATATTTTAAGGTTTTGTCCATAGGCTTTTCTTGAAGTACATGTGTTGGTTTCAAGGAGAGTTTGTGTCGACCAAGGTGCTATTCAAGGAATTACCTAAAGATTGGTCTTGTGAGAGGTTGATCAAGACTAAGTCAAAGAGTGAATCAAGTTGATCAACTCACAAAGCATAGAAGATGTACCGAGAGGGATCAAGTGATCCCATGGTATGGTAAGCATTATCAATTACGCTTTGTGTACTAACCCATGGTCTTCGTGAGAGTTCTTTGTGGGTTTAGGTTGCGGTGTGCAAGTTCAAGTGGAGCATCATGAAGAGATCAAATGCTTGAAGCTTGCCGTCCATTGTGGTAACAATGGATTTGTGAAGATGTGTGGAAGAGTGGCTCACCCATAGTGGAGTATGGGGGAGCAATCAACTAGTCTTCATCGAGCCAACGCAATCAAGAAAGGTGGTCCAACTTGAGGGAGTCAAGATTGTCATCATCTAGCTCAAGTGGACCATGTGCAAGGCAAAGATTTGCCCTTGATAGGTTTTCTATTTTTTCGGTCTCATGGTGGTAGTTGGGAGACCGGGTTATAGGATCGATTGCCGTACTATCAAGGGGGGATCTCGATGAGTAGCTTGATCGTATCATTCGTAGAGAGATCAAACCATTGCATCCTTGCATCATCTTTCTCGGTTCTTGTTTGTTTCTCTTTGTGAGTTTTGGAGCTTATGGTCATCTTGATGACAAGCTCGAGTTCATCGAAAACATAGTTCACTTACATCTTCTATGATGTTTTCGATGTTGGAGGTTATGCCCATTCTTCTCTGTTGGAGGTTTCACTATTTTGATGCTACTCGTCGTCTTGTATCCAACAAGCTTGAGTTTGCTCAATTTAGAGCTCATTTGCAGAAGTTATGACAGTTCTGGTTTTATTGGATCCGTCTGTTGTCTTTAGCTGCGTTTTGAAGGCATCCAAGTGCTAAAGCCTCTATGGCGTGCGGTAGTACTACTTAAGGGAGCGGTAGTGCCGCAGGGGCCAGCGGTAGTACCGCTCCTGGTGAGCGGTAGTACCGCTACCTCTAGCCCAGAACGCTGACGCGCACGGAAGTAGGCGCAAAAGTAATTTTTTACTTTCGCGCCCTACGCGGTAGTAGCGCTCCTGGTGAGCGGTAGTACCGCTGCCTCGTGTCCTGGCGCTGTTGCGTGCGGTAGTAGGCGCGGATGTAATTTGTTACATCCGCCCTTATGCGGTAGTACCGCTCCCTGTGAGCAGTAGTACCGTGCCGACTTTTTCTCGTAGCTAGCACCAGCGGTTGTAGGCGCGGCAGTTTTTCTTTTCATCCGTGGTCGTGTGGTAGTACCGCAAGGGCATGCGGTAGTACCGTTCCTACAGTAATACCGCCCTGTTACCCCTTTGCAGTGTTGTTTCATTGGGCTTCTGTTGCCCTAGCGGTAGTACCGCTCGTAGGAGCGGTACTACCGCTCTGTGCGGATTGTCAGCATAACGGTTGGATTTTTTCCCTCCTATAAAAGGGGGTCTTCTTCCCCAATGAACTTTATCCCTTGAGCTTGCATTCTTCCCTCATTGTTGACCTTCTTCGAGCTTGCTAACTCTCAATCCCTCCATGGATTCTTGCTAGTTTTTGAGGGAAAAGAGAGAGGAGATCTAGATCCACTTTTCCACCAATCACTTTCTCCTCTATGTGAGGGGAACCCCTTGGAACTAGATCTTGGAGTTCTTGGTGTACTCCTTCTTGTTCTTCCTCTCATTTTCTTCCCTAGCATTAGTTGCTTTGGTGGGATTTGGAAGAGAAGGACTTGGGCACTCCGTGTGCCCTTGCCATTGCATTTGGTGCATCGATTTGAGTTCTCCACGTGATACGTGGAAGTTACAAGTTGAGAAGCTTATTACTCTTGGGTGCTTGGTACCCTTGAGCTTGTTCCTCTTGGGTGCTTGGGCGCCCTAGACGGTTGGTGGTGTTCGGAGCTCAATCATTGTGGTGTAAAGCTCCGGGCAAGCGTCGGGATCTCCAATTAGGTTGTGGAGATCGCCCCGAGCAATTTGACGGTTTCGGTGACCGCTCCCAAGGGTTGCCAAAGTGTACGGGTTCAGTGACCACCCACAAGGGTTGTCATTTGTACGGGTTCGGTGACCGCCCTCAAGGGTCCCTTAGTGGAATCACGGCATCTTGCATTGTGCGAGGGTGTGAGGAGATTATGGTGGTCCTAGTGGCTTCTTGGGGAGCATTGTGCCTCCACACCGCTCCAAACGGAGATTAGCATCCGCAAGGGTGTGAACTTCGGGATACATCGTTGTCTCCGCGTGCCTCGGTTATCTCTTACCCGAACCCTTTACTTATGCACCTTACTTTGTGATAATCATATTGTTCTTAGTCATATATCTTGCTATCTCATAGTTGCTTATCTTGTTTAGCATAAGTTGTTGGTGCACATAGGTGAGCCTAATTATTTTAGGTTGTGTGCTTGACAAATTAACCGCTAGGTTTATTCCGCATTTGTTCAAGCCTAAACCGTAATTATTTTAAAACGCCTATTCACCCCCCCCCCCCTCTAGGCGATATTCACGATCTTTCACAAGTTCCTTCATCCAGCAAATCATACACCAATTGAACTGGTGCATCACTTAAGCGACACACTGGCTTCATAGATGTTGTTCCTGATATCCACCGATCATGCCAAATCTCTATAGTACGCCCATCTCCAATCCTTCTGATGAAATATGCCGTCAGCACCTCTCTCCCCTGTATGATAGCTTTCCATGTTCGTGAGGCGTTATTCCAGCAGTCCGCAGCAAGGAAGTCACAGTTAGGGTAGTACCTACCCTTCAACTCCTGAGCACAAAGGCTCTCCGGGTTATCCAGTAGTTGCCATGCTTGTTTCGCTAGCATGCAATCATTAAAAAGCTCAAGGTCCCGAAACCCCATGCCACCTCTGAATTTTGACACCAACAATTTCTCTCAAAATTGCCAATGTATACCTCTTTTATCCAAAGATTCAGCCCACCAGTATTTTGAAATAATTGTCGTTATTTTCTTGCATAACCCCTTAGTGAGTTTAAAACAACTCATAGAGTAGGTCAGTAAGGCCTGAATAATGGACTTCAAAAGTACCTCTTCTGCTGCACGTGCCATCATTTTCTCACAGCATCCTTGCACCCTCGAACGTGACTGCTCCACTATGTGTATAAAAAGTTGCTCTGTAATCTTGCCCGCAGCCGTCGGAAGGCCAAGATATTTTCCAGAGAAGGCTTCTCTAAAGATCTGCAACACATTTCTTGCCCGCAGCCGTTGGACTGAAGAATACTGAGCTCTTTTGCTTATTCATGTCCTGACCCATAGCTATAGGCCTCCAATATTTCATTATTAAGCCGAGAAGCACTTCTTCCATCAGATTTTATGAAGATAAGGCAATCATCCGCAAAAAGCAGATGCGAGATCCATGGTGCCCTCGCTCCTACACGAATTCCTCGATCAACCCAACCTGCATCGTAATTCTTTAACAAGCACAAAAGTCCTTCACCACAAAGCAGGAATAAATATGGGGAGATAGGATCTCCTTAAAGGATTCCGCAGGACCGTCGAAATGACAGTAATAACTCGCCATTCACCTTCACCTAAAAACTAACAGAGGATACACATTGCATGATCAACGAGACCCACTCCTCTGCAAAGCCCAGTCTCTGCATGATCCCCTGCAAATAGGCCCATTCCACGCAATTGCATGCTTTCATCATATCCACCTTCACAGCACACCACCATGTCTTTCCTTTCTTCCGCTTCATTGAGTGAATGCATTCGTATGATGTGATTACGTTGTCCATGATCAATCTGACCGGCACAAACGCGCTTTGCTCCTCCAAAATGATCTCGTCCAGAATCTCCCTCAGTCTATTAGCTAGGACCTTAGAGCAAATCTTGTATAACACATTGCAAAGCGAGATAGGCCTATACTATGTAATATTTCTTGGATTTTTAATTTTTGAAATCAACACAATGATGCAAATGTACTCGGCAACACATGTTAAGCAAGAGTAATTTGTGGGGCTGTATACAAGGTCATCTTGAAGTTGTTCTGCTGATGGCGCACGGTGATATCCGGCGAGAAGTAAAAGGCTTCGATCTCGAGAATGCTAGAACAAGTTCAAGAAAGTTGTTCGATTTTACTTCAAGAAAAGCAAGCAGCGAGAATGCCAGAATGCTAGAAAAAGTTCAGGAGCAAACAAGTAAAAACAGTACATGTTGCATATTTATGTATACTTTGCATGTGGAGTACATATTTTGCGTTCCATATATTAGTATGTAACAGCTCCTGGAAAATAGCATCAGGTGGCACCTTACAAGACGAACAGCTCCTGGAAAACCAATATGCAGGCTAATAATTTCCTTTTTATCGAAACCACAAGCATCTGAACCGGTTGCTCCTCACAGCTACCATTAATTTCCAATGGGGCAATGCACATCGAGCTATGTGTTCCAAAAGAGAGAAACTGTAAACACACAGAGAGCTAAATGAATGCCTAAATTACAGTTATCAGTAATTACACGCTCACCACGTGTGTCATTCCATGCTTATCTGTCTCCTCCGGATAGAGCTCCCATTACGAGACAAAGAAGCTGCTCCATTATGCCCCCTCTCAGAATGCATGTATGCAAATGACAGTGGTTCCGTGTCCTGAACTGAAAGTTCCCTGCCTGGTGTTCCTTCTCCTTCTGGTGGGCTTCCTGTATCCATGTCTGTGAGGTGCTCAATAATGTGATTAGTTATGTTTAGTGGGCTCTCCATTGCACCACCAACATTTTCTATTGCGGGCTCGTCTTTAACTGGAGTATTAGATGGATTATCGCCCTCATGGAAGAGCTTAGAGAGAACGGCAGGCCATCTGGGCCATGAACTCTGACTGCCGTCACTGCTGAATTCATGTCGGTTGTTATAAATGGTTATGACAGCGTGCATGATTAATGCCAGCACTGAAGATGTTCCAGTGATGATGAACAACCCCTGAAAACTGTGCAATGTAAGGCTGCTTGAAGTTTGGGAGTCATCTTTGTCAAGGCATGACGTAGCGCCATACAATTCTTTCTGCATATTAACCATTCTGTCATCTGATGCGAATTTCAGTATTCCCCTCGAAATATCAGGTGTGAGTGGAGAGCCTCGAGGGAATGCCTGCAGAGTTAGCACACAATGAGGATCAGAACAGGCTTCACTGGTGGTATACATGCCAGGCATAATACCGAAAAAGGGTTTCCCCCCGCTTTATAAATAAAGCAACTTCCACCAATCACACGGTAACTGCTGGGGCGCACAGCACATCAAGCCCAAAAGAGAAAGAAGAACAAAATGCCAACAACGGCAACTCGGCAAAGCTAAGATGATCCGCCTCCGCTGCGCCCTCCGGATTCGTCCCACCACACACCAAGGCTCCGAATCGCCGCGTAACCAAGCAGCACCTCCAAGAAGGGGTGCGACGTTAAATTGCCAGGCATAATGCTGAGCCAGTTATTAAATTATCAATTTCCACCAGCCCAAAATAAAGCAAGGCAGTTATATTGGTCATTCACGCAAGCCCTTGGTAAGGTGATTGATCATAATGCTCGCTCTCAGAATGGCTAATGATCTAACTGAAATTAAACTCGATATACTTGATACAGCTTAGTGTAATACAAACAGAAAGTTAAAGCAAACAAAATGAAGACCTTATTAAGTAGATTTATCATGTCATTCAACACTTCAAGAAGCAAGCAAGCATTATATTTCCCAATTGAAAACAAATAATATGGCACCACTTTCCACAGAACATGATCAAGCATTTTTAGGTTCTTGACAATGAAAATATCTAATCTTAAGTTCGTCCTTCATTAGCTTGTTCACATGCGACAAATCAGGAATTTTAAAGTACAATTCAAAGATTGGCTAAAACTATAATTTTAACCAACAGTTCACTCTAATAACGTTTCTTCTGGAGATAGTCTGATGGCCTATAAATATATACAAATTTGAGCTACTAGCATGATCCTACAGCAAAATAGCAGCAGAAATTGATTCAGCATCTAGGATTCAGAAAGCGGAAAATGTGCTACTATACAAAAACAGGAAACTGGTACTCACATAACCAAATCCATCGAGCTTGTAGGTTGGTCCAACCATAGTGTAGTTGTGGCAATACTGTTTAAGGAACACCTTAAGGTATGGTATCTCATCAATAATGACTGCAACTCTTCCAGATGTTAAGGCTTCATTGTATTGCTCAGGAGAGTCGAAGGCAATCATCTTTGATTCATCAATTTTCAACCTTTTCAAAAGAACAGGCAAGAAAGAATCATTGAGGTAGCCGACATAGCTCCCGTTCCTGATAACTTCTTCTAAATCGGTGACTGTTGGCTGAAGTTGTTCCACTGTGAGAATTGAGCTTAAACTTGCAGTATAACTCTGCTGCAATATCAGCACCACGAAAAGCCAAACAACTACTGCAATTCTTGATAAGTTGTTCAGTATCCTCTCCCTATGAGCAAACATGAGTGTTGAGAAGGAGAAGTAGAAGACCGATCCAATTTGACTGCCTGGGGGCCCTCTGAAATCTTTATTTGTTCTATGCTCAATACACCAGACTACAAAACCTGTGAAGACAAAGAAGGCCCCAGTTCCTAACCATAGGTCAGCTGTCAAAGGATCTAGGAATGTCCATGCAGTCTTCTGCCTCTGGTCCCAGACTGGAACCAGCATGCGCACCCCTGACTCTGTGTAAGGAAGAGTAAAATCCACATATAGAGAACGGTTGGCCAAGATTGTTATATCACCTACCACCACATCATATTCCTGCCAGCAACACATATAAAGTGAGTTGAGAAACTTCCGATGGCTTTAAAAGTCTACAATTCCCCTTTTAACCTTACAGGCTTTAGAAGAGTACAACATATGCAAAGTACTTATAACTGTTAATTAAAATAAGAACTGGGAGACAACCCTCAACTGGGCGTATTCATATTGATACACCATTAAAATAATGCAGATAAGACAAAATGCAAGCAATTAATCAAAATCATCTAGAAGAAGAGTCTGACTAAATCTCGAAAATTTTCATGAATGGTAAATTGTATAAAAAATGTAATACAATCAGGAAAAAGAAAGGAACTGTACAATTTGTCAAGTAGACTGTTTTTTTCCTTGTTTGTGCACGGGTTAAAGAAGCAACAATAAAGAAAACCTTCATGAACGAGTGCAGATATATGATTTTACACGTCTCTATACTAATGACCAATGGTCAATTAGATCATTACACTCTACTCTTTGTATACCTTATATTTGAGAAAAAAACAATGAAATCATATTGTGGATAGGCCATTTTGATAATCTCACGAATTTATTTCATTTTTGCCAGTTTTAGCTCCAAATATACCTCTGGGGTAGGAGAGATCATAAAAAGGAGAAAAATGGAACAAAAAGAAGTCCATGCATACCTTACGATAAACACTGTAGACAAGATCGTCATAAGTTCCTTTACTATTTCCTTTCTCGTCTGCAAACGGCTTATAGTGACGGGGTACATCGTAGGATAATGCATTAATTACTGCCTCAAACACATCTATGCAGAACCCTTTGGGTTTACCATTTTCAAATTTTACAAATTCGTCAAACCCAGGTTTGACAGGTATGCCTATTTGGAGAGTTTTATTCATTGGCAATAGCCAACCTCTAGGCACATTTTCATTATCTCCTGGCCATACAATGGTGCCAAGATCGGCCTTCACATTTAGACTGCCAGAGATGCCAGATCCTGGAGTCCAATAACCGACTACTATTCTCTCCTGACCAATAATGTTGATTATCGTGTAATTGACTGATACTAACTGCATGTCTGCAATATTGAAGTTCCCGCTCATACCCATGAACTTGATGTCCAAGAGTGAGCCTCGCAATTTTTCAGCAGCCTTTGAAGTATCTATTCTGTCAAAGTCAGTGGACCCATTGTTTGTTACAGATGGCCCAAAGTCTGAATTCACATATCCGGCCTTCTCTGCTGCTAATGCTAATGCCCATATGGTATCATAAGCATAGATACCATACACTGCGGGAATACTTACTGAAATTCCAGGATTTTCCAACTGGTATTTCTTGCGCCATCTCTGACTAAGTTTATGAAGTTCCACTGTATCTTGAACATAAGGTTTCACCCCAAGAACTCCTCGCATCACATCAAGTGCTGGCGAACCAACCACATCAAAGATATCTGTCAAGCCATATGCAGTAATCCAGACAAAGCCCCGGTCCATCATCCCTTCATCTTTAGCAAGCTTGAAAAAGTTACGGGCTAAAGTATGAGACATACGCACAACAAATACACTTGTCCAATTGCCTTTTAAGCTGGAGATAGCACTCTTTATATCATCCTCTGTGGCTGAAGGATGGATCTTGCACCTGTATGAAACATGAGTGTCGACTTGTCTGAGAGCGTCAACAAGATCAGGAATGAACCTGGTATTGGAATCGTCATCCTCAAATACAGGGATGACTTCCCTCCAACTGTGTTTCTGAACAAGTGCGGCAATAGCCTCCGCTTGAGAGGAGTCGTTCCATGCCGTCCGGATGAAGTATGGAGTTTGTCCAGATGGCGTCGGGCAATTTGCAGAGAATGAAATGATTGGAACCGATGATTTTTCCCCAAGCTCCGCAAGAAATTTAGCCTAAGCTGACGTCTGCGGCCCAACGATGGCTTGCACGCGGACATTTTTCAGTAGATCAATACCTGCAATGATACTACTTTAAAACATACAGTATATTTTACAGCAAATTAAGGGTCACTATCAAACACATGCAAGGAAAACATGCATAGGTACAGCACATAGCAGTACCTAAGCTTTTCGGTGGCTCTATTCACTGGCATATGATTAAATTGGTGTAAAATGTGAAGTATAAAAGGTTCGGTATACACGAGGTCAGTTTTATACTTTTATACCATAACAGAAAGCACAATAAATAAAAACATATTTTCCCTCGAATAATAAACAGACTTAAATAACAACTTTTGAGAGTACCTCTAGCTTTTCAACTCACATACTCCTACTTCAGTTCCAAATCGAGGGCTTCCGAAATTACTTGGCTCGACGAGCTGGGGGCGGAGAAGCAGGGTGTACCTTCTATCTATACCTCGGAGGGCGGCGCGACGGTGTTGAAACAAGCCGAGGGCGCGCTTGGGAGGGCGGCGCCGGCCGCCGGCGACATGGGAAGCGAAAAAAGGTAGAACAGGGCAGGGCAACCGCGCCACCCCCGCTTTTTTTTAGGGGTCATGGGGCAAACTAGGCTGATCTTATTAGCTGCTCAAGGCCGATGATCGGCCCACCCAAAAAATTAAGGCCCATATATTGTCAGAAGATCATTCGGCCCATGTGCCCGTCATCCTATCCTAGCGAGTACTGCTCGTATGTCTCAAAAAAAAAAAAGCGAGTACTGCTCGTGGAGCAGTGGAACGGGGACTCGGGGAGGCTGTGCAGCGGGCACGTACCTGCGGAGGCAGCCTCGACGGCGCCGAGTCCGGTGTCCCGGAGGTGGAGCTTCAGCCTGGTGCGGTAGCCGGCGTATCTAGCGTCGGCGTAGAAGTCCTCGAGAGCCAGCTCGATGCATGTCCAGCTGATGTTCCCCACCCATGTCGACCTGTCCAAGATCACACCCACGTCCACCACCTGCCGCCGCCGCCGAGGAGGAGCCACACCACCCCCCTGCGCTGTGACACTGGAAGCTCCGACGAGGAGCACGAGAGCGAGGAGGACTGCCGTGGCCGTGGCCACCCGGAGAAGCGTCACAGCTCCCATAACCGGCCGTGACAAAGGATTGTGGTTGTGGTAGTACTTTAGCCTTTTTGGTACGTACGTGAATCCATGAGTTTGTGGTGGTACGCCAGCCAGTTCATTTCATTGACCAGCCAAACATCTCTCTCTCTCTCTCTCTCTCTCCCTCTCCAAGCTCACACTCAGCTGATTGTGTAATGGTACGACTACCAGAATTACTTGGCGCCAGGCATGGAATTCTCCCGATCTGTATACATGTCGATCGCAACTTAGCTGATCAGTACACGTGGCGCGGTCAAGCTAACCAAACGTGCACGCGTGGCCGCTTCTGCTACGTACGGTTAACTGAAACAATCCATGGCATCTCCGGCCTTCCAGAGTGCAGCGACGTGCGATCGAGCCGCGTGTGGACGGTGCGGGGCCAAAGTCGTTGACCACACTGGTGGTCTAGGTCGGTCTCCCTCCAGATTTTGCCGTGGCTGGCCGTTGAAAGTCAGCTTTCTACGGTGGGCGTGCGCACTGTTCCTGCAACTGGAGTTTTCCGCAGCAGCGATCTGCTAGTGAGAACTCGAGATCTTTGTAAAACTAACGTGCTAAATGAAAGTCAAGCCAAAACAAGCTCGTTCGAGAATCTTTCTGGAAGAAACAAGCTAGCTCGGCTCGAGAACGACGGCTAATTAATGTCTACCGTACCTGTAGGAAATTTCAGAGCAGGGATGTGTGGAGGGAAATGAAGCATATGTCTCCTCTAGCTATCGCGTGGGTACGTACAAGTAAGTGCCTCATTTGGACCAACAGTCAGTCAATCAGTCTGCCTCTGTCACATGCGCACATGAACTTATCCTAAGAGCATCTCCAGCCGTTGACCTCCCAAAAACGCTAAAAATTGCCCCTGGGGCGCACCGGCGCAAAACGCGCGTTGGGGGCGTGATGCCATCCAGTCACGACGCCCACGGAATATTTTTGAACGGCGCAAGCACGGCGAGTTCATGCATATTTCGGCGACTTCAAACCAAATTCGACCAAACACGGCACAAACACACCCGCTTATACATATTTAAAGTATTTTACAAAAAAATACTACTAGGCCCGCCGCCGTCTCGCTTGCCTCGCCGCTCCTCGCCGGCCGCCGCCCTTGCAGTTCTACATGCCGAGGAGGCTGTAGAACCGCATGTAGTCGCCGCCGCCGTCGTCGTCGTCGTCGCCGCCTCCGTCGTGGCTGCCGTCCCTGCTGCAACCCTCCCCCGGTTGGCGTGGCGGGTTGGACGGTCCGGCGGCGTCCTCGCCGTCGTCGCTGTCGAGGATCACGACGCCGTGCTCGTCCTCGCGCCCACGCTTGCGGGCGGCGATCTCCTCCAGGCCCCGGGTCTGCCGGGTCATCTCCGTCCGGAGGTAGTCGTCGCGCGCCCACCGTAGGGCGTCCACATCGGAGAAGCCGCGTCGGGCTATCACCTCGTACTCTGGGGGGAGACTGGGCTCCGGCTTGGGCGCGACGAGGACGAGGCGCCCGGAAGCGGGGGTGGAGTCGGCGATGCGGATACCGGAGCTGCGGGTGCGCCGGCTGACAGGCGTGTCCTGTGGCTCCTGGGGCTCCGGCTTGACGGGGCGGAGGCAGGGAGAGCCGGTCGACCGACCGGACGAGGAGGAGGACGCCCCGGGGTCCATGCGCCTCGGCGTCCACGAGCTCCCACGGCGGCGAGAGAAGAACGGCGGGGAGGGGTACTCCAGCCTCGGCGTGTTGCCGCCCTCGATGTACTCGAGGTCGGCCTCCAGCGTGCGGCCGGGCATGCCCCACCATCGGCGCCGCCCCTCGGTTGAGCCTGCCGGAGGGCACGACGCCGTTGGTGGCCTCGAGCTGCTCGGCGTGACGGCGGCGGAAGTAGTGCTCCCAGAGTAGGCTGTTGGGGAATCAGCTTTGGCATTGATTCGCCGCGGGAAACGAGGCGATGAGGACGACGAAGCGGCGAGAAGCGAGACGAGTCGCTGGCAAGGAGGGCCCGCGGCTCTTTCGCGCCAAAAACAATTCGCCCGGCGCCGCCAGCGCACTGAGTTCGGGTTGGGTCCGTCGGCGTCAATTTCAGCCCGAGCCGGCGAAAATTGGGCCCTTGGGGGCGCGACTGGGCCGATTTTTTAGCACCGGCGGCCGAAAAATCGCCTGGAGGGCCTTGTTGGGGACGCGGCTGGAGATGCTCCAAGCTACCACCCCCGCATATTCACCTTGATGACACAGCAGGTCACCCACTGCCTCCTCCCCTAGCTCCGTCCGCTCCGTTTCCTCTCAATATCATCACCATTGTCGGAAGACGCCTCTAGGTAAAGCATGTACCACTACGCCATCATCTTTCCAAACGGGAGTGAGCTCCTTGTCGCCGGCCCAAAGGAAGCGGCGGCGAGGCTTGTCAATTTCCCTGAAGACTATGGCGTCTTCGTCTCGTATGACGAACGAGCGATGGCGCGTATCCTATGCCGCCGATCTGCAGACACATACGCTCACGTTCCGCGACAGTGAGCTGATTCTCCTATGAGACGCGCTCTGCCTCGTGTTGATCGACGGGCGCGGGGTTACGGTTGACGCGCGATTCCTTCGCGTGGGGGAACGCATCGACATCGACGACATCATCTCTCTGCCGTGCCATTTTGCGAAGATACGGGATCGACTACCGGCGACGTGGCCGTCCCCAGCGAGCGCGGCGTACGGCCCGGACCGTGGCGCGGTACACGGGAGGCATGCGGACCCTCAGGTATGCGCTTCGACTCGTGTCGAGGGTGTCCAGAACCCCACCCACCGCCCGTCAATGGCGGATGGGCGACACGTGGGAGCAGATCGCCATGAGGGACCCCACCCCGACCCTAGGGCGGAATCATATGGAGCGGGGGAGGCAGGGGGCGCATCATTTTCCCCACCTACTGCCACTACCGCACGAGACGCGCATCTCGCCTTCCTCTTCGGGCATCTGTGGGAGCGAGCTAGGGTTTCCCCCACCCCCATCTACTCCCCACACGAATCCTTCGGCTGGTGGTGCGGCAAGGCCGGCGGCGACGACCGCTCCTTCGCCCAGGTCGCTGCGGCGGAGCGACCCGGTGGCGTGCGGCGGGACTCGATGGGAGAGCATGGTGGGGGAGATCTGGAGGGTGGAGGGACAACATGGAGCGGGGCGGATTTGGCGGAGGGCGCAAGGCTCCACTGCCAAATCAGACTCGCCATATGGTGTGGCAGCGGCCAGATCCACCGCCGCCGCCGGCTGGTGGTTCGAGATCTGGAGGTGGTGAGGTCGGAGACAGATGGGAAGCTGCCGCGCGGGCCATGAGCGGGGCGACCAAGGAGACGACGACGGGCGCCAAGGAGCCTCCTCCACACCCTCCACCTCCACCTCCACCGACTGGACAAGCTGCGACCAAGGGCACCAACGAGATCTGCATCAACTGCTCCCTCTCAGGTCATTTCGCTCCTCGCTGCCCTACTATCCGTTGTAAGAAATGCAACAAGCTAGGTCATATGGCTCAACTATGTCAAACTCTGAGGCCCTGGGAATGTGTTCCTCTCATGTGCGGATTCCAGTCGCCTGGCCAGGGTTTTTTTCTATATTCCTGACATGTGTGCCGCTAAGAAGAGCGTAGAAAAAACGAACAATGTTGTGATCACTATAGTGGAGGGAGTTGCATCTGTTAAAGAGATTGAACATGAATTTAATGCCATCTTTGCTAAAAAGCCTGGTAAGAAGAAGTGGCGATGTACATCCCGTTCCATTGGTCCTGCTAAATTTGTGATGCGTTTTCCTAATGCTAGTGAAGTTGAGAGAGCATGTTGTTATGGGAAACGTATGCCTTTGATGGAGGGGGCTGTTGTGGTTTGTATTACACCTTGGACTGCATCTATAGGGGCCAAGGGAATTATGGGAAAAGCTTGGGTGAGGGTTTGTAATATCCCTATCAAAAAAGGTGCACTGAACATGCTGCTTATGCTGGGGCTCTGGTAGGGATAACACTAGAAGTAGATGAAACTACTATACATAAACCTGAGTATGTCAGAATTTTACTCGGATGCAGAGAGGTGGAGAGAATTCCCCCCTCGGCTGAAGGGATGCTTGGGGAGCAATATTATGACTTCTTTTATGAAGTTGAGAAAGTTGTGGCATTGGGGGCTGACAAAAACCAGTCCTCCATAGCGGTTGATAGCAGTGCATCTCCTTTCTTCCCCAAGAAAGCAAGGATGGAAACATATCCTGCTTATTCTACTGGGCAAGGGGAAACGAGTGCTTCCATGGTTGGTACCTACTCATCCCAGAATTATGATAAAGGGGGGCAGAGGTTGGCTGTTGTTGCTGAGAGTGAAGAAGAAGAGGAAAGTGACGAGGGCAACCATACAGAACTGCTTATCAAAACCATGGCTAGAGAGCATGATACTAAAAAAAATGACATATTGTGATCCTCACAGTGGTGATGTTTCTAAGGAGAAAGTCCATGATGGGCTGGAAATGGAAGTGATAACAGGATCTCCCATCCATGATGTTGATGTGCATAAAGGTGCTTGGGGAATTTTGACTCCTGTTCCCCCCTCACCTCTATATCTGCATTATGATGATACTACTTATGGGAGTATTTCTCCTCTTTTGACAGATTATGTTGCATGGCCATCCCTGCCTCACATTGTTCCACTTGAGGAAGGATCTATGGAAGGGGAGAGAATTGTAGTACTTATACAGTTGAGTCTCCATCTGGGTCCCCAACTCAAGATAGCGTGATATATGAGGAATATGCTCCACGTAGACAGATGCAGAAGCTGGAAAAAGTGGAGGACGTGGCCACCAACAGAATGAGGAAGAGAGATTCAGAAGGTATGAGAACACCCAACTCAAAAAATCAGTTTTCTGCTCTGTCTGATTTTGCCATTATATTGCGTGCTTCATTAATGGGAGTGCAAATCCCAGATGATTATTTTGCTGCTATAGATATTCTACGTGAACTCGAACTCTCTAGAAATCTTTTGCATGATAAAAATATTAAGGTGAATCCCCCTAAGATGACCATTGGTGATGGGTTAGGAAATGAGGTACCCCTGTCTTTAACCTGGGACGATGATAGTAAGGATAGTGAAGATCCTTTTATCCTTGTTCAGTCTAGACAAAAGAAAAAGAAGTATCGTCGCAAAAAATCAGTGGTGGTTATATCACCTAATAAATCTGTCGGGCCTATGACAAGAAGTCAAATGAGAAAAGGAGAGGGTAGGGCTGCTATGGACCCTGGCAGACCTACCAGAGTTAGGGATAAACCCGAACGATATAAATGAAAGGCATTTTTTGGAATTGCAGGGGGCAGGTAAGAAGGGCATGTCTACCTGCCTCACGGATATGATTAATGCCAATGAGATTGATTTTATTGGTCTTCAAGAAACTATGAAAGAGACATATAAGCTATCCTTTTTTAGGAAGCTTGACCCGAACCAAAAATTCATTGGGAGTGGATTCCTTCTAGGGGAAAATCTGGAGAAATTCTTTGTGGGCTTAGTAAAGATAATTTTGATATCCTTACAACTAAACATGGTAAGTACATCCTGCAGTTAGATCTGTTTGATAAAGTCAAGAATTGTAGGTGGTCTTTGCTGATTGTTTATGGTGCTGCTCATGATGAACATAAACCTGAGTTCATCGCGGAGTTGTCTTCTATGTGCCATAATACTAACATGCCTTATCTGGTGGGGGAGATTTTAATATCATTAGACACAGTGGGGAGAAGAATAAAAAAACAGCCATTTCACACTTCTCTGATGTGTTTAATTCTGTCATACACCTTCTTGGGTTGAGAGAAATTCACATGACAGGTGGTTGTTATACCTGGTCTAATAAACAAGAAAACCCAACTTTGGAAAAATTGGATAGGGTCCTGATGTCCCCTGATTGGGAGGATTTATACCCCCTTGCATCAGTAAATAAGTTAGTCAAAGAGAATTCTGACAATAACCCCTTACTGTTGGATGGTGGGGGAGCCTCATCTAGAGCACCAGGTAACAGGTGCTTCAGATTTGATAACACTTGGCTTAAGAATCCAGATTTCCTTCCCCTGGTATCTGAGATCTGGTCAAGGCCAGTTTATACTATCAATCCCATCGACTCTTTGAACATTAAGTTGAAGAGGTTTAAAAAGTTCTTCAAAGGGTGGTGGTCCAATTTGTTTGGTCATAACAAAATTAGAAAGAGGATTATTAAGCTTGAACTTCAGGAATTGGAAAAACTGGAGGAGGGGGTTGGACTTTGTGGGGAAGCCTACACCAGGAAGCTTGCTATCCTGGTAGAACTTAATGAGATGTATGTAGAAGAGGAGCTGCATTGGCACCAATTTTCTAATGAGAGGTGGCTTTTGCAAGGGGACAATAACACTGATTTCTTCCACAAGGTAGCTAACGGGCGTCGTAGAAAAAATTCCATGATTTCCCTCGAATGTGGATCTGTGACCATAGAAGGTACCAAGAACTTATTAGCCCATGCCACGGAATATTACAGAAACCTTTTTGGACCGGCCCCTAGCAATCTTTGTCAAATAGATGCAACATTATGGTCTCGGGAGGAAAATATCTCTCCTGAAGATAATGATGACTTGACTCGTCCTTTCTCTCTTGAGGAGATCAAAAAGGCTTTGTTTGATATGAAATCTAACCGAGCCCCTGGACCGGATGACATCCCTGTTGAGTTCTATCAACATTGCTGGGAAATTGTCTCTCCGGATCTGATGCGCTTGTTTGAGTGGTTCTATGAGGGCAAGTTAGATGTGCAGAGGCTGAACTATGGCATTATAACTCTACTGCCTAAATCATCAGACGCCAATAGAATTCAGCAATATAGGCCCATTTCTTTGTTACGTTGTCCCTACAAATTACTCACCAAAGCCATGGATATTAGGGCTAACAAATGGGCGCACAAGTTGTTCAGTATACAACAAAATGCTTTCATTAAAGGGCGGCATATAGTTAACGGCATACTATCCTTGCATGAGGTGATGCACTATACTCATATTAAAAAGCAAGTGGGAGTAATACTTAAGCTTGATTTCGAGAAGGTTTATGACAACGTTAATTGGGAGTTTTTACTCGATTGTCATGTGAAACGTGGGTTTAATTCTAAGTGGTGTGGGTGGGTTTCTCAAATTCTTATGAATGGCACGGTCAGCGTCAAGATTAATGATGAGGTTGGGCCTTATATACAAAGTGCCAAGGGGGTGAGGCAGGGCGATCCTCATTCCCCTTTCCTTTTTAATATGGCGGCTGAGTGCCTAACTAAGATGATGTTGACTGCACAAAAGAATGGTCTTATTAAAGGTTTGGCTGCTGATCTTATTGAGGATGGGGTGGGCATCCTACAATACGCTGATGACACGGTGCTTTGTTTTGAACATGATATCGACAAAGCCATCAATGTCAAGCTCTTGCTCTATCTTTTTGAACTCATGTCTGGTTTAAAAATCAATTTTGAGAAGAGTGAGGTTTTTGGTATCGGAGGAGATAACGATATAGATTTAGTTTACGCTGATATGTTTGGTTGCCAAGTGGGTACCCTACCTATGAAATACCTTGGAGTCCCAGTAACATACTCCACTCTCAGGAATGCGGATCTAGATTTCCTGGATGGAAAAATGATTAAAAAGCTTGACGCCTGGGTGGCCTATGCGGCCTCCTCCGGGGCCAGACTCACTTTATTGGGTTCTAGTCTTGATGGGATTCCATCCTATCTCATGTCGATGTTACTTTTCAATAAAACCTTTATTGAAAAGATGGACAAACATCATAAACGATTCTTTTGGAGGAGGAAGAATAAGAAACACGGGTATCATATGGTTAGATGGACAAGAATCTGTCGATCTAAGAAAATAGGGGGGTTGGGTATTAAGGATCTTCATAAACAGAATGTTGCTCTACTTGTTAAATGGTGGTGGAAACTTGAAACCAGCGATGGGTTGTGGCAACGTATAGTCAGAGCTAGATACTTTAAGAACAAGACTGTAGCAAATATACGAGGTCGTTTCTCCGACTCCCCTTGTTGGAAAGCTATTATGAAAGTCAAGGACTCATATATGGCTGGTAGGAAAATCACCATCGAAAGTGGTAACCTAACTAGGATCTGGCATGATCCTTGGGTAGAGAACATTATATTGAAAGATCGGTTCCCTGATCTGTTCAGCACTTGCCATGATCAGGAGAGTACTCTGGCATCCTGGGTAGCGAGTAACTATGAGCTAAATTTCAGACGCAAATTATCAGGTGTGTTGGGCGAACACTGGGCTTGGATGGTTCCTCAGATAATATCTCCTGGGCATTTAGTAGTAAAGGGAAGTTTACGACTAAATCGATGTATGAATGGCTGGAAAGAAACCTGGCTGGCCCCAATTATAAGTGGGTTTAGAAAGCCCCCGTTCCATTGAAGATTAAAATTTTCTTATGGCAGTTATTTCAGAATGTTGTGCTTACGCGAGACAATATGCGCAATAGGAAGTGGCCTGGAAATCCTATGTGTTCCTTTTGTACAGATATAGAAACTGCGAATCACTTGTTCTTTACTTGCCCTCTTGCTCGTACAGTTTGGGGTGTACTGGGTATGACTGTTGGGGTCTCTTGTTGTCCCCGATCGCTTTGGCAAAGTTTTGCCTGGTTCTATAGGTTCTTTCCAGGAGGAAATCAATTCTATATGATGATTATTGCGGCAATATGTTGGGGTATCTGGTGTCTCCGCAACAAAGTTACCTTTGATAAATATGTAGCTCGCACTCCCCTGGAGGCTGTTTTCACTGCCTGCTCGTTTATGTTGTATTGAGCAGGGTTGCTTAAAGCTGAAGACAAGGCGAAATTCCAAGCTGGAGTGAAGAGGTTGGCTCACGTGGCTGCTACGCTGGCGGACAGGCCCTTCACTCGCGACAGGCTTCTCTTGGATGACAGGGATGGGATCCAGATTGGCTAGCTGGATCTGCTCCTTGGGTCTCCTTTTAAGTCTTATGATCCACTGGGGTTTGATGCCCGCTGGATATTTGTCTCATGGTCGTGTTTTGGCTAGTCGTTTTGAGATAGTCGGATAGTCTCTTCCTGGGAACAGATGTTTTTATTTGGGTTGTGGCTTGTTTGTGTCATCAGGTTTTCGCCCCATGGCGGATGGCTCGCTCGAGAGTCATCATGCGGTGGGTTTTCTGATGATGCACCAGCTCGCTCCCCCCTTTCAGTCTCATTTAGCTTTTGCAGTCGGTCTTATCTCTAGGTCTGGTTTTCCTTAATGAAATGGTTAGCCTGATACTTTAACAGACTTGGTTACTACAGACTGATGTATTTCCGTTGATTGCAAAATTAATGGAAAGGGGTGTGAGCCCGATTGGAAAAAAAAAAAGGTAAAGCCTGTACGACCAATGGCGACGACGAGGCTCTTTCACCTGTGGTTTGGATCTGCGAGTCCTAGGCCAGTGGCGCGCGTGGCGCTTAGTGGAGTGCTAGTACCGACAATGGTGTGAAGCAGGGCGGCGAGAGGTTCCGGTTCGTGCCATATACCAGTGGCCCGGGAGGCTAGGTTTAGTTGGCACCATCATGATATTTACTCAAAGGAAATGTTTCATGAGGTTTAAAAGACGAGACTACTTTGACAAAACTGCAATGTGATGTCCTGGGACATGTAACTGCAACATTGCAACATGACGGCCAGGGAGCCATTGGAAAACTAGCATGTACTATCTGGTGTGGCATTTCTTCTTTTATATTGCAACTAGTAGAGGATTTTTTTTTTAGCCGAGAAAACTAGTAGAGTGAAAAATTGATCAATTATACAGTAAAAAAATGTACGTCTTTCTTCTTCCTTTTTTATCCCAAGAAATTACAACTCTTTCGAAGCATTTTTATCCCGATGAATTACACCTCTTTCTTCTTCCTTTCTTCCCTTGCACGGTTTTTACATACAATTTACAGTTGCGATTGTCTTTCTTCTTCCTTTCTACTACAATGTACACTAATTCCCCAACTACTCACTGCCATCAATCTCTTCATCACCATGGCAATTCCCTCGGAACAATCATTAATCATCGGTTCGCTACGAAGAGAAATAAGTCGGAGATCGAACGGCAGTTGATCAGCTACTGGCCTCTGCCATTCTCTCCAGAGTCGACAGGATTGGGAGCCACCTCATCCCCCTCCTGTCCACCGGCGGCCAGCTCGATCTCACCGGTTGCTGGGCTTGCCGTCCCCGACCACTCGCTCGTGTACGGCGCGCTGAGTGGGCTGCCGAGTTCACTCTGCGCGGCAAGAGGGGAGGCAACCGTGTCGTTCCGGACAGACACGGTGCTGCCGTCGTCCTTGACCCTGAAGGTGTGCGACGAGGGGTCCTTGTCGTCGAAGAGCTTGAACAAACTCGAGAGCCAGTCCTTCCAGGACAAGTGCGGCGGGAGCTCCCGTCGGTTGGCCGCGACAAAGGTGGCGAGGTGGACGACGCAGCAGAGGAGCGAGGTGGCGCCGGTGATGAGGAACAGACCCCAGAAGCTGTTAAAGCTGAGGCTGTTGGACGTGAACGGCCCGCTATCCTGCGTAGCACCATCGTCGTTGGGGTCGCCGAACCACTTACGCTCGATCATGTTCATCTCATCGCTTTCGGTGAGCTTTAGGATGGCCTGCGACAGGTCCGTCACGTACGGCGACCCCTTGGGGAACGCGAACCCGAACCCGCCGGTCTTGTTGAGCGGTCCCGTCATGGTGAAGTTGTCGCGGTAGGTCTTGAGGAAGATCCTGAGGTAGGGCGTCTCATTTACGACGGCGCCAATGGTGCCGTTGAGCAGGCACTCATGGATGGTCTGCGAGTTCGGGTACCGCACGAGCCTTCCCTGCGGGAAACCCGACGCCATCATGGCCCTGAGCACGAAGGAGTTGTTCATGACCCCGACCATCGCCGTGCCCCGCTGCAGCTCGCGGTAGTCGGCCACGGCCGGCTCCAGCTGCGGCACCGTGAGCATGGACGTGAGGCTCGCCGTGTAGCTGGACTGCAGGATGAGCACCACGAAGACCCACACGAGCACCACGAACCTGGAGAGGTTGCTCTTGAGCGTCTCCCTGTGGGCGAAGACGAGGGTGGAGAAGCCGAAGTAGAGGAGCGTGCCGACCTGGTAGGAGGCCGGCCCGCGGAACTCGAGGTTGGCGCGGTGCTCGATGGCCCAGACCACGAAGCCGGTGAAGAGGAAGAAGGCGGCGCTGACGAGCCAGAGGTCGTAGCGGAGCGGCTTGAGGAAGACCCACGTCCGCTTGTTGCTCCGCTGGTCGCGCACCCGCACCAACATGGCGATGGCCGTCGCCGCGTAAGGCAGCGTGAAGTCCACGTGGTTCGACCGGTTCGCCGTCATGGTGATGTCCGCCACCGCCGCATCGAACGTCTGCAGAAAAGGACGGGTCGACAAGGCTGATTAATTGATCAAAAATTTGCTCAATTGAAAGAAATCTTTGGCATGTAATGTGAAAATTGATGGGTCTACACATAATCTGAAAGGCCTCTTATTCACAACAAATATAGCTTTGATAATTGATAATGATATGGTATGCAGTTCATATTAAAACATCCAGCATCCGAGTCATTTGTTTAGCCTAAAAACAGCGACCGATACGACCAATACGCCCGGCAATGCAGCCGATATGAGTTATCCATGCATCTTGAGAACTGGGCAGCAGCCCAATGGCAAGGTGATAGTGGTGCATCCTTAGGCTGGTCGTAATGGTACTATCATACTTCATCCATTCTACAATGTAGTGCTTTTTTTATCCCCATGCTTCAACTTTGACCGTAAATTTAACTACCAAAACCGATTGCGGCGGGAGCAAAAATTATATCAGTGAATTCGTATTCAAAAGAAGTTTTCAATTATATAATTTTTTCTCCCGCCGCAGTTGGTCCCGTTGGTTAAATTTATGATCAAAATTGGACCTCGGGAAGCGCGGGCGCACTATATTTTGGAATGGAGGGAGTATCTAGTATCATGCACGCCAACTAGGCAATTTTGATAAGGTGTCATAACAGTAAATGAAGAAAGAGATGGTGGAGTATTATATCATAATACCGTATCATAATAAATGCTATACTACTTTATGTCATACAAGGCAATCAATAGAGAACTACATGATACTAACATATGATAGGCTGATTATAGTGGGGAGTAACTTATACTAGTGTCATGCATATGACACTATTCTAAGTTACCACCTTCATAGTGCAAAGTAACATACTAGTATCCCTAAAAAAAGTAACATACTAGTAGTGTCATATGTGGCTTCATTTAATGGCTTGTAGACTCATCTTATCTCGGGAAGCGATATGTTACAGTAGTAACATATTATGTTACCACTTCTCATTAACTACATGTCACATCAGCAAAAGTTTCTCGAAATGCGTTATGTTACTATCTAAGTTACTCCCACTATAACTAGTCTTAGAGAGGTAATATCATATGCATGATACTAGTATATGATACTTCATATTACAATCAGCCTTATTGACCGGTGTTCGACTCATGTCGGAAGCGAATTTACGCGATCTCATCGGGATGATCCTTCTTCTGTAGTGCTAGATCTCATCTTCTTATTTTATAGTTATATCCAATGCATGTTCGGCGTGGTCGCCCATCGTTTTCGGCGACGGTAGCGGTCGACCTTGGCGTGTCACCTCCTCCAAATCCAAACAAAAACAAAAGGAAAAGAGTGCATACATGTTTCACACATGCACGACTTTTTCTACGCTAAATGGAACCCGGACCAGCCAAGCAGGGTCCTATATATTCCTAGTGGCCTAGTAGGATGACAAGGACCTCTCGTGCTACTATACAAAACTGCAACGAGTTGTTGCTAATTTAAGCAGAGTACATAATCATCATCAGTTGCTTAATCGCTTACCGCCAGAGGAGATCACCCGAGCAGGATTCGATTCCCAAAACAAGCAGCGTGGGTACACGACTACAGATTCCAGTGCAGATCCCAATCTTCTGAGACGACGTGGAAGTGTGGGATGTGATGTCGTCAATCGTGACATACTGGGCTCACGTTAGCAGGGCACACATCATGCCTTGCTAGGTTCCAAACTACAGATGTGGTACTACAAAATGAGTAATGTTACACCTACGTAAAATTAATGTATGGTTTTAACGTAAAAAAAGACGTGGAAACAAGGGATTGATTCGATGGGGATGGAAGGGCCCACCCTCTTGAAAATCAGACGACTTAAAACTACCCAAATTGAAAGTTTAAGCTATTGCTGATACGGTTTTTCTTTTCTATAAAGGAGAGAGAGTACTTTTTTATCATTCTCTATAAAAAAAGAGCACCCTTTAGCAACAACTTGCATAACAAATATTCACTTGTATCAAAATATAAGACCTTTTTTTAGACTCCATTTGTATCAACAAACAGCTTATATTTTGATATAGAAGGAGTACGAGTTAACAAGGGTGAAAGGTTGTTTAGGTTTCATGCACTAGATCATGAGGCACTGGTAATAAATGCTCTAGCGTGCACTAGTTTTCCTAATACGTGTTGCAATGTTTAAAAACCATCATTATAGACCTTTGCTTTTGCAATATTCCCATTTTACGTACAAAAAGCATATATACAAACAATATAGTACTTGCTCCAATTAATATTACTTGTTGCTGCTTTAGTATAACTTTAATACAAGTAATACGGATTGGAGGGAGTACACTAAATCGACACATTGTTTTTCAAGAAAGTCATTGTGAGTTATCTAATGAATAAATGAACACATTGTTTTTACCGCGTAGGTATCTAATAAATACTATTCTCTCCGATTCATAATAAATGTCGTAATTTTAAACTAAGGCTGAACTAATCTTAGTTCAAAACTATGACCCTTATTTTGAATAGGAGGGAGTAGTAAGATAGAAAATAATAAAATATATAATGAATCCATATACGTAAGAGGACCAACGGTCTATTACTTCTATGGCATATACGTACTCCCTCAGTTTCAAAAGGTATATCTGGGGTTTTTAAAAGTCAAACATGTGAATGTTTGGATCAAGGTTTTAGAAAAAATATATCAATATCTACTATATCAAATTTGTACATTAGATCCATCACGAAAAATATTTTCATAATTTGTGATTTTATATTGTATTAAGGGTCCTCTTACGTATATGGATTCATTGTAAATATCGATACTTAATTTCATACTCCCTTACATTATGGGATGGAGGGAGTAATCTTGATCAAACATACACAAGTTTGACTTGCATGAAAATCAGTACACTTTATATTCTAAAATGGAGGTAGTATATAGGTTGACATGTCTCCGGTCCATGGATATGGATGTTAACCAACAACTTATTGATAACACTGACGTTTTCAAAGGGAATAGGAAACCTTGATAGCAATGGTATACTGGCATTCAATGGTCAACTGGCCTAACTCCGCAAAAACAAAACGGTCAACTGGCTTAATGGCTAGGAATATTATTCAAGTCAAAATATCCGTCAAAGAAACTTGAACAAGGTATGTCCAAAAACTCTCTTCCCACCCAAACATGTACTGCATGGTGTGTAGTCTAGTCTATGCTGGTCCACACACCTATTTTTCTCTCACAAAAAGGATAGTCAAATCTCAGGGCTCAACCCTGGACAAGCGGTGGAAACTACCAAGCTAGAGTACGGTAGGGCGCAAAGGGAATTTCCAGTGGAGCGGTGAAATGCATTGAGATCGGAAAGAACACCAACGGCGAAAACACTACTCTTGTTATCAAGTTGACCCTTGCTAATATCTTGACACTTATAAGTACTAGCATATCTGTGCATGATATACGTTTATATTTTGTACACTAAAATAGTTCGAACCAGCATGGAGCAGTGATCCAAATTTTATTTTACGTAACGTGTAACTTGCATATCATCACGTCAGGATAGAAAATGGTGGTTAATTGAAGTGATGTGCTGCTTAAGAACGACTATAGTAGTAGTAGTAGTGCAGAACTTAAAAAACATGTGATGATTAAGGAGTGCGACTTACCCCATTGCCAACGGCTTGTACAAGGTCGTCGTAGGGCATGGACGCCGCCTTGACGTACTCGAACGGCAGCGCGTAGGGCAGCAGCCGCACCGCCGCCTCGAACACCTCGATCACGAACCCGCTCGCCGTCGTCTGGTTCGTCGCCGGATCCACCTCCAGCCGCACGATCGGCTTGTAGCTGTCCGACACGTTCCCCGGCACCGCCACCCGCAGCTTCCGCGCGCTCGTCGGCTGCACCCACCCCGTCGGCCGGACCGTCGAATCTCCCGGCCAGATCACCGGCCGGAGCTCGCCGCTCGACTCGTTGGATCCGCTGTCCACCTGCCGGCTCAGCCCGTGCCGGGCCGACCAGAACCCGATGATCCTCTCTCTTCCGCTGTCCATGATGTTCACCACCTGGAACGCCGGCACGGCGAGCTCGCCGTTGACGAGCTCGAACTTGCCTCCGAGGCCGTCGAATTTCGTATCGTTGATAGCTCGGAGGAAGCTGGGGCCCGATCTTGACTTGCCGAGCCCGGCGATGTCGGTGGGGCCGCCCTTGCCGCCTACCAGCCCCGGCGGCGACGATAAGTCGCCGGGGCTGAGCCGCTCTGCCGCGGACGCGACGGCCCACGCGGCGTCGTACGCCCACAGAGCGTAGCAGCCCATCACGGCTTGCGCCGGCTCGGCGTCCCGGTGGTCGCGCATGTACCGGTGCGCCCATCGTTTCTTGACGTCGCGCAGCCGCGTCGTGTGTGGCACGTGGGGCGTCAGCCCGATGACGCCCTGCGGCGGGTCGACGGAGCCGAGGAGGCCCGTGAGCCCGTCGGTGATGACCCACACGTAGCCCTCGGCCATCATGCCGGTCTCCACGGCGGCGGCGAACACGTTCTTCGCGAGCCCGGGGCGCGTGTGCAGCACGAAGACGCGCGTTTGCTCCGACTGCATGCGTAGCAGCGCCGCGGCGATGGCGTCGTGGGTCGCCGCGGCCGGGAGCGCGCAGCGGTAGGGGACCTCGGTGCGCTCGGCGGTGAGGGCGTCCACGAGGAAGGGCACGAAGGCGGCGCCGTAGTCGTCGTCCTGGTAGATGGGCACGACGCGGCGCCAGCCGAAGTGCGTGGCGAGCGCGGCGATGGCGTCGGCCTGCGACGCGTCGCTCAGCGCGGCCCGGGCGAAGAACGCCGCCGTGGCAGGCGACACCGACGGGCTGGTGGCCGAGAAGGACACGACGGGGAGCTGCGCCTGCGTGGCGAGGCCGGCGACGAAGGCCGACTCGACGGACGACTGCGGGCCGAGGATGGCGCGCGCTCCCTGGACCGTCATCAGCTGCAGCGCTGCACGCACGCAGCAAGGCAAGAACACGCGGCGTCAGAACAACGACCGCGGAAACGCTCTGGTGCGTGGAGCGTGGAGAGGATCAGAATTCAGAAGCGTTGTCAGTCCATACCGGCGGACGCGGCGGCGACGACGTCTCCGCCGGAGTCGTGCTGCAGGATCCGAACCCGGACGGAGGAGTTGGGGTAGGCGGCGTAGAAGTCTTCCAGGGCCATGGGGATTGTGGTGGTGGCGATCTTGCCGACTGGCGAGCCGGCGTCGACGATGAACCCCACCTTGACCTCCGTCGGCGTGGTCGGCTGCGCCCGCGACGTCAACAGGATCGAGGCGGCGAGGCATGCCAGGAGGAAGCGAGCGTGGGCGTCCCCAAGCCCAGCCATGGGAGAGGGATCAGAGCAGTCAACTGCTTCGTCGTGGGAAGAAATTGTTTGGTCCGCGAAGACGGACGCCCTGCGCTGCGTGGCAGCTTTGTATAGTCACCACATGTGTAGAGAGCCTCGTTTCTTTTTGGTTGGATCGGATGCTGATTTGCGCGCGTGCAAGTTGGGCAACAAAAATCCTACACTTACGGGAGGCAATTGGGTGGAACAGAAACTTGGAAGTGGTCGTCAACACGCTAATAGGGCCTGAACTAGAGAAGGGTCAAAGATGTCGCTGAAAGGGCTACGATGGGCTCCAGTTTTAGATGATCACAGAAAGTTACTGAGAGAGCTCGGGGAGGTTACCTTGAGCATTGTAACAGAGAGTCTAATATTGTTTTTTTTACATGAGAGAGTCTAATGTTGTTGCTCATGAGCTAACTGAGTGGGGGTGTGCAAATGGTGGATGCACTTCCGGTTTTTATTGCTAAATTTTTAGCAGACGATGTAAGCATTGTTTCAGTTTTATAATAAAGTTATGTGAATTTGATTTAGTTCTTAATTGATTCGATTTAAGAATTTTAAAATATCTACGAGGCCTTCCCATGAAAGAAAAATACTACTCTTTGCAAAGGTCACTTGTACCTTTCCGGGTTGTGACAAGTGTCACATTGTATGTGCGCCATTTGTCGCTACCATGGAGTTTTCTTTTTCGTACGTTCATTTATTTAAAATATTTTATCTCTCAAACCGCATGTTCATGTCTTGAACGTTTTTATCATTGGATTCCTCGCTCGAGATCATCAAAACTAGATCTCATATTGATAAGTTTTTGGAAATTGGCAATGGCTCCTAGGTGCATATGCACCCATTGTCTAAATACACATTTTGAAAAGTTGAAAATTTTCTAACGAAAATCCCGCGTGTATATCCGGACATTCTATGTGCGTGCACAAAGTTTTCGGTGAAAAATGAGGTTTTTTGTGGCTTGTGTAAAAAGACAATTTCTGATGCTTCATTACAACTATTCATTTTGCATTTCTTTATCTTTTTTACACAAGCCAGAAAAAACATCATTTTTCACCGAAACTTTGTGCATGCACATAGAATGTCCGGATATATCCGTGGGATTTTTTTCTGAATTTTTCAACTTTTCAAAATGTATATTTAGACAATGAGTGCATATGCACCTAGGAGCCAAAACACCGCGAAGAACTAATTTTAAATAAAAAAAATCAAAGTGGGAGCATGTTTTTTCCACGAGAAGTGGGAGCACATTTTTTTTCATAATCGTGTCTTTCGTGGAAGCAAATACGTGCTTCCACGAGAAGTAAATTTGTGCCTCCTAAGGAAGGAAAAAAAGAAAACACGTTTTTTTCTTTTGCGAGAGGCACGGTCATGCCTTTCGGATAAGCAAATTCGTGTCTCCACGAGAAGTAAATCTGTACCTCTCATGAAAGAAAAAAAAGATGTGTTTTTTTTCATTTTCACAGAGACACGCCGTGCCTCGTGAAAGCAAATTCGTGCATTCACGAGAAGTAAATAAGTGCCTCTTGTGGTAGAAAAAAAATAAAAATGCATTTTTTTCTTTCATGAGAGACGCGGAGGCTCGCGAGAGGTTTTTTCCTTTTTCGAGAGGCACAGTCATGCCTCTCACGAAAGAAATAAAAAAGATAATGTATTTTTTTCCTTTTTCGAGTGCTTCTCGCGAAAGCAAATCCGTGTCTTAACGAGAAGTAAATCCGCGCCTATCGCTAAAGAAGAAAAATGCGTATTTTCCAAAAAAAGAAAGGGTCCAAAACCTACGAAAAGCCGATTTTTTTAAAAAACAAACATATAAAAGTTGAAAACGCATTACAAAAAATAAAAAATATCCAGAGGAAGCGCCTGAAGCGCGACATGTGACAGCAGCTAAAAACACACTAGGTGACGCGTTCCCATCCCATCTCAAGTTTCCTGATTTTCCTTGAAATCGCTAGAAGGTCCAGAGAGCTCCTACACGGCGCCTTAAGCGCCGGTTAAACTTATTGGCGCCTATACGCATGGTCACATAGGCCAGCCCATTAAAGCACAACGCTCGCTCCGATCGCATGCTCAGTCTGTTCATCTGATTGCTCGGTTGACCTTGACAACAAACCATTTGACTTGTTGAATGTTGGCTTTTAAAATTAAAAAATTGTGAATTTGATTTTTTCAAGAATTTGATAAATAAAAGTTCAGGAATTTGAAAAAAGTTCATGAAGAAAAAAAATGCTCACAATTTTGAAAAAAACCAACCCTTAATAAACGTTCATGGAAAAAAAAATCATGACTGCAGAAAAGTTCATGAATTTGAAAAAGTTCATGAATTTCAAAACCTTCATGAAATTAAAAAAATGTTCATGAAAGATAAAAGAGTGCAAGAATTTTACAAAGTTCATGAATTTGGAGAAAAAATCATGAAAAGAAAGTTTGTGAATTTGAAAAAAAAATTGACGAATACAAGAAAAGTTCATAAATTTGAGAGAAAAAGGTTGGGGCGTGCTACGCGTCCACCGATCGATCTTTCTAAAAGATCGGACCGGTTGCGAGGCGTCAGATCTAGCGGATCGTGCAACTGATTGACGTCTTCATTATTGCAACAAAGGTCTTGTTGCAGATTTTTTTTTGCAACAAAGATCTTGTTACAGAAATGTTTTGCAATAATATTTTTTGCAACAGAGGACTTGTTGCGGATTTTTTTTACAACAGAAGTCTTCTTGTGATTTTTTTTGCAATAAAGGTGATGTTGCAGTATTTTTTTACCAGGTGAGGAGGCAGCCCAGGGGGCGGTGGCATCTCCCAGCTGCAAGTGATGCAGGGGCTCAAGTAGTGCGAGGCGACGAATTGGTCCACGGTGGCGGCAGACACGCCGGTGACGCTGTCGGGGGTTGGGTGCGACATATGCCAACGGATGGCTTATCATGGTGGGGGCGAGTAGAACGTCGCCGGTGCCTGAAAACGGGATGAGGCGAAGACATGCACGCCGGCGAATCTTACCCAGCTTCGGGGCTCTCCGGAGAGATAACACCCCTACTGCTGCTCTGCGGGGTCTCCGCATGATCACTATGGTCAAGTGTTTACACGGTTGCTCCTTGAGCTGGGTCTGGTGGTGGGAGAGGGCAAGGCTAGCTCTCTCCCTCTATCTGGTGTGGTATAGAACTACTGGGATCCAACCCTTTGCATGGGTGCCCTGGGGGGTTTATATAGGCCTACCCCCCAGGGGTACAATGGTAATTCGACTGGGCGCGGCCCCAGCCGTCAGTGCCTCCGACCTCCGACTTCTCCGCCGACTGCTGGGGCCCGCCGACTGGTGGGCCCCGCCGACTGGTCTGGTACGGAGCCGACAGGCCGCGTCCGCCGCGAGCGGGTCTTGCCGGCTGCTGATTACTGTAGTCGTGCTCCTGATGACGCAAGCTCGGTCATGGGGTCGTGGCAACAGCCCCGCCTCCTGGCGGGCGATCACTGTGGCCACTCCCCATCTCTTCTTGATTAATGGCGCGTGGGCCCCGGGGGAGGGCTCGGCCGACTCCCCCGGGGCCGACTCCCGACGGGTCCGACTGGCGGTTCTCCCGCCGTCTCCCGAGGTCTCGCTGACTGGTGGGCCCCGCTGCCTCCAGGCCGTACAGACAAGCCGTCGTGGGCGCAGGACCAGGTACAGTGATGCTGATGTCAGGGCCGGCTGGGCAACAGTGCCACGCCGCAGGGAGATCTTCCCTAGTACGGCGCGTTATAGCCATGCCTGCCCTTGGTAAGGGGCGGGGAGTGGGCTTCATTGTAGCTACGCCCCTGCCCCATCCCTCTCGATGAGGTCACGGTCTGTTGGAGTCGCTGGCCGACTCCCCAAAGCCAGCTTCTCTGGAAGTCGCCCCTGGGACTCGGCCGTGAGCGGGCAGTCGGCTGTCTTGCCGTAGACTCCCCAGGAGGCGGCTCTTCGCCCTGTGGTCTTGAGGGGCGCACCTGCCCCGATGTCTTGAAAGGTTGTGGGCTTCGGGTTGGCCTACCCGTGGCCCATTACTCCGACAGTAGTCCCCGAAGCTGGTGAGGCACCGCGGACGATCGGCTGAGAAGCCTCAGCAGTTTCTCTTTCCGGGTGCTCAACACACGGTCTTGATTGACTTCTGCTGGGCTGACTAGAAGGAGTCGGACTCGCCCAACTCGGACTCACTCAATTCTGACTTGCTCGGTAGTTCGAACGTCTCGGCGGGATTTCAAGTGGCGTGCTAGCTAAGCTTCCAGGCCGCCGCCCATTCTTGGCCTGTCACGCGAAGGCACGTGGCCAGGCCATCCTGCCAGCCCACGCACGCGACGGGACATGCCCGTAGGCGGGGCCCGCCACTACCGTGCCTCGGCGCCCGAGCGGATCCGCTGCGTCCCGGTGGACGGTTGGGATCCCCGTGAAGTTACTGCGCGCAGTAACTTTACGTGAATCGTGGGGGCGTGGGGTTGCGGGCACAGTAAATCCCCACGTCCGCCCCCTCGGCTTCGTAGCCCATGGGGCTATAAGTAGGGGGAAGAGGGGGGCACGCGTGCCCCTCCTTCCCACTACCCCTTGGTTTCTTCCTCCTCGCAGCTCCTCGCTCTCCTGCTTCCTCTTCTCTTCTTCGCCCTACCGCATGCCCAAGCTCCTCGCTCTCCTGCTTCCTCTTCTCTTCTTCGCCCTACCGCATGCCGCAGCGACAGCTCGCGATGAGCTCTTCCTCTGCGGCCACGCCTCCCTCGGTGCGCTTCGGCACCTGGGACGGTTCCGAAGTCCATGAAGACCACATCGAGTTTCTTCGCCGGACCCGTCGGCTTCCCGGCGAGGACCGCGTGCAGGTGCTTCTCGCGCCGGAGGGGGAGATTTCCCCCGCCCCGCAGGAGGGCGAGCGGGTCATTTTCCGCTCGCACTGCCTGCGCGGGCTGGGGCTGCCGGCGAGCAGCTTCTTCCGGTCGTTCATGGAGTTCTACGGACTCTAGCCGCACCACCTCACCCCCAACACAGTGGTGCTGCTGTCCGCCTTCGTGGCTCTGTGTAAAGGCTTCCTCGGAGTCCTCCCCACCCTCGAGCTCTGGGGGAGTTCTTCTTCTCCAAGCTCGGCACCCAGGCCGCGGGTGTGCTGGCTCAGTGCGGCGCCTTCATCGCCGTGCGAAGGACAGGAGCCGACAACCATTTCCCCTCCATTGCGCTATTGAAGTCGGTGAAGATGTGGCGGCGGTCCTACTTCTACGTCAGGAACGTCGCCATGAGGGGCGACTGGGTCAATCTGCCGGCTTTCGAAGCCGGCCCGCCGGCTGGCAGACTGCCCAACTGGTCGTATCGGGCCAGGTCGCTGACGCCTGCAGGAGCCGGCGCCATCACGCGACTCCGAGTGCTGACGCAGTCGGAGGGTCTGACTGGTCAGGACCTGCTAGCCGCCTTCATCTCGCGCCGAGTTCTCTCACTCCAAGGCCGTCCTCAGCTGATATGCCAGATGAGCGGGGGCCGCGACCCGAGTCGGATGTGCACCAAGGACATGCCTCATGGAGAGGTGGCCCTTATGGTGAACTATCTCTCGGACAGCAGGCTCCCGGGGGACTGACGATTCGGCAAGGAGCCATACTCCCGCGCCAACCCCCCGCCCGTGGTGAGTCACCTTTCTTTTCTTTCTTTGGATTGTCTTCTTCTTACCGAGTTTTGTTCTGATCAGTCTGCTTTTGGTTAGAATCCCCTTCTTTACCCACCAGTCGGCACCTTGGGGCCGGCCCGTGAGTTCGTCGCCGATCGGGCGGAGAGCGACGTCGACGACCCCGATCTGGGGGCGGCGGCTCTGGAAGACGACGCCGAGGGAGGAGGAGGGACGACAGGCGACTTCAGGCCCTCGGCTACCTTCGCCGACTGGCCTGAAGACGACGCCGAGGGAGGAGTCGCCCTTGTCATCGGCCAGGAGCCAGCCAGCCGGGCGTGGGCTCTTCTGCTGCGTCAGGCGCTCCAGGCGGCGGGAAGAAGCGCCGGGCTGCGCCGACTTTGTTCGGCAGCCGGCCGAAGAAGCCCAAGGGCTCGGCTGCGGCGACTCGGCGGGACGAGGCGGCCGCGAAGGCCATCCGCTTTCCGTAAGGAAGTGAAGAAGCCGCCGTTGGTCTCTGCGTAAGTATTCTGACTTCAAAGTTTATTCTTTCTTTGTGTTTTGTCTGAGACTCTGCTCGCCCCTCTTTCTTCAAGGCTCCTCTCTCTCTTGAGCGGGTCGCCGCCGCCTCCGTCATGGGGTCAGCGGAGACGCCCGCCACCACTCGGCGGATAGACCCCGCAGCCGACCTCTGGGAGATGACGGAGCGGAATGCGCAGGAGAAGCGCAACGAAGACAAAGCCCTCTGCCTAGAGAAAGCGGAGGCCGACAGGGCGGAGGCCTCCGCTAAGAAAAAACTAGCGGAGGCCGAAGCCGCCACCGCGGCAAAGCGGCGGGCCGAGGAAGCCGCACGCTGCCAGCCGGCCTTGCTTGTTAGGCAGACTGGAGAAGCCGGCGGGGAGAACCTCGTCGAGAAGAGGGAAGGCGGCGAGCCCTCTACTTCGAGCGCGAACGTTCCGCCGCTGCCTCCGCCGCCGTCTGAAGGCATGCAAGGCGAGCAGCCAGCGGATCCTCCGGTGCCGCCGACCGAAGACGAGGCCGTGGCGAGGCTACTCCTCCAGGTCGGCTCGCCAGCGCGCCGTCGCCTGGAGAAGGCGACTTCGGCACCCCGCCCCCTGAAAGCCGGCACCGCCAGCTCGGCGGCTCCAGACACCGAAGCGACGAGCGCCGCGCCTGTTGGGTGGGTGCGGGGAGGCGGCATAGGGCCGCTGAACCGGGCGCTCCTGGACGTCCAAGCGAAGCTCCGCGCTGAGGGCGACGCCCTCCAGAGCTGCACCAAGGCGTTCCTAGCGTCGCGGGCAGCCGTCAGGGTATGTCTTTTCTTTGGGCCTTTGTTTTTCTTATTCCTCTCTATGAGGGCGCGCCAGCGCACCCACTGGGTGTAGTCCCCAAGTTTCGGGCCGGCTGCTGAGCAGGCGGCCCGGAACTCCAATTGATGAACTTCTGGGTACTAACTTTGTCTGAACTGCTTGTTGCAGGATTCCCACCTCCGCGTCACTGCCTTCAACCGTAATGTTGAAGAGCTGGGCAAGCGGACCGCCGACTTGGCGGAGAGCCGGAGTAAGTACTTCCCTCTTTTTTCTTCTCTGCGGGGGCGCGCTAGCGCACCCGCGGGCTGTAGTCCCCGAGATTCGGGCCGATTGCTAAGCAGTCGGGCCGGATCTCCCCGGCGACCTTCTTTATTGACGACTGTTGTCTTTCTTTCTTTCCTTCAGGAGCCAATGCTGCTCTTCAACAGCAGCTGAGCGAAGCTAACTTCGCCCTGCTCGCCAAAGGGGAGGAGTGCAGCAGGCTCGCCACAGAGCGCGATCTGCTGGCCACTCAGTTGGCGGAGCAGAAGGAGCTGCTTGCGAAGTCGCAGCGGAAGGCGGAGGAGACGGAAACCGCCCTCTTGGCCGAGTTCGCGAGCGAGCGCTCCTCCTGGTCTGACAAGGAGGCGTTGCTGTCCTCTGGCTTCCACGAGATTGAAGACATCGTTGATGGTGAGTCTCTTTATTTTCTTTCTTCGAGCTGCCGACTTAGATCGTGCCGATTCCTGGTTTTTGACTTGCTTCTTCGTTTCTTCGTTTCTTTTGCAGACTTCTTCCCTGGGCAGTCGCAGGCCGCTATCCAGGCCATCGAGGCCGATCGCGAAAGTCGGAGGGCGGAGGGCGCGGAGATCGCCGCCGATGCCCCTCGGACTCTTGATGAGCACATCTTGAGCATCGAGGCTCGCCTTCGGCCGGCTCACCGGATGTTGCGCCGGCTTCAGCGCGTTGGTGCCCAGGCGATTTCCGCCCTTTGGCCGGATATGCAGGCTCCGCGCATCCCCAGCCTGATGGCCAACTGGTTGGAGGTCACAGCTGGTCGCCTCGAGGCCTGGAAGGGCTCTTCGGCCCGGGCTGGAGCGCGTCGGGCCTTGGAGTTCGTCAAGGCGTGGTACCCGGGGCTGGATCTAGACCGGTTGGCCACGCTTCGGTCGGAGGCCCAGCCGGAGCTGGCGGTTGTGGAAGACGCCCTCGTCAAGAGTGCTGCGGCGATCGCCGAGTACACCGACACGAGCATCTTCGTCCCCGAGCGGTCTGAAGACGGCGAGGAGGTACCGCCGGAGTGGTTTGGGATGAACCCAGACTACGACGAAGACTCGGCGGAGGTGATTGGCTCCAGCGTCGAGGAGGAGGACGAGGCGGAGGATGAGGGCGAGGCGGAGGCACCAGAAGACGGAGCAGACGGCCAACCTCAGCCCGACCGCGCCTCCAGCAACGAGCGGCGTGCGACCGACCCGACTGCTGCCGGAGGCGATCAAGCCGAGACTAGCCGGCCGACCGCCCCGACGCCTGACGCTGGCGCCTCCTCCGACCCCCCCGAATCCGTCTACCGCCTCCTAAGCTGCCGCTGTGTCTTTTGTTTTATCTGCTTTAGTAGTCTTTTGAAGAACTTGTTAATTCGCACAATTCCACCCGTGGGGTGTATTTTGAACCTCTACTCGACAGTTCGGCCAAGGGCCTATGTTATATATATATATATATATATATATATATATATATATATATATATATATATATATATATATATATATATATATATATATATATATATATATATATATATCTTTTCTTGCTCATTGTTCTTTTGGCTGTTTTCCTTTGCCGCTTTCTCTTAGTTGCCTGTCTTGCCAATCGGATAGCCACTTCTGCGGACTGTTGCTGGGTCAAGTGCTAGGCTACTTTGGGAAAACAAGTACTTGGCCGATTTCAAGATTGTTTGAGCAAATTGGATAGAAAACGACAATCCGACTGTCCGAGAGTCAGTTTGCGAGAAAGGCTGGAAGCCGTCTTGAGCTATGTTTTACGCTTTGAGTCCTTAGCCATTTTTCGTGCGAGCACCCAATGTACCTTACCTCTGCCCACCGTACAGTCGCTCTGCGAGCTGCGGCTTCTGACAGAAGACGGCTTAGGTGTTACACACTACTTGTCCGACTGCAGGAAGCATTTCATAGTGCAAGGCGGCAAGTCCCCGGGCCGACTTGTTGAGCCCGGTGCCAAGCGGCATGACAAAGAGTAACATACTTGTAGGCATAATTTTTATCATACAGACAAAAGAGGGCAGTCCTCGAGCTCGTCTCGGGGGGGCCGGAGTCTTGGTACTTTAATACAAAAGGTAGCGTGGTACATACTGCATCAACTGTAAAATCTTCGGAGAAGATTTGCATTCCATGGCCGCTCTGTCTCCTTGCCGGAGTCGTCCCTCTTGCGTGCTCGGGCCTTCTGAGCGTCGATCAGGTAGTAGGAGTCGTTGCCTAGTACTTTGTGTTGGAAATATGCCCTAGAGGCAATAATAAACGCATTATTATTATATTTCCTTGTTCATGATAATTGTCTTTATTCATGCTATAATTGTGTTATCCGGAAATCGTAATACATGTGTGAATAACAGACACCAACATGTCCCTAGTGAGCCTCTAGTTGACTAGCTCGTTGATCAACAGATAGTCATGGTTTCCTGACTATGGACACTGGATGTCATTGATAACGAGATCACATCATTGGGAGAATGATGTGATGGACAAGACCCAATCCTAAACATAGCACAAGATCGTATAGTTCGTTTGCTAGAGTTTTCCAATGTCAAAGTATCTTTTCCTTAGACCATGAGATCGTGTAACTCCCGAATACCGTAGGAGTGCTTTGGGTATGCCAAACGTCACAACGTAACTGGGTGACTATAAAGGTAGACTACGGGTATCTCCGAAAGTGTCTGTTGGGTGACATGGATCAAGAATGGGATTTGTCACTCCGTATGACGGAGAGGTATCACTGGGCCCACTCGATAATGCATCATCATAATGAGCTCAGAGTGACCAAGTGTCTGGTCACGGGATCATGCATTACGGTATGAGTAAAGTGACTTGCCGCTAACGAGATTGAACGAGGTATTGGGATACCGACGATCGAATCTCGGGCAAGTAACATATCGATAGACAAAGGGAATAGCGTACGGGATTGATTGAATCCTCGACATCGTGGTTCATCCGATGAGATCATCGTGGAGCATGTGGGAGCCAACATGGGTATCCAGATCCCGCTGTTGGTTATTGACCGGAGAGTCGTCTCGGTCATGTCTGCTTGTCTCCCGAACCCGTAGGGTCTACACACTTAAGGTTCGGTGACGCTAGGGTTATGAAGATATGTATATGCAGAAACCCGAATGTTGTTCGGGGTCCTGGATGAGATCCCGGACGTCACGAGGAGTTCCGGAATGGTCCGGAGGTAAAGAATTATATATAGGAAGTGCTATTTCGGGCATCGGGACAAGTTTCGGGGTTATCGGTATTGTACCGGGACCACCGGAAGGGTCCCGGGGGTCCACCGGGTGGGGCCACCTGTCCCGGGGGGCCACATGGGCTGTAGGGGGTGCGCCTTGGCCTAGATGGGCCAAGGGCACCAGCCCCTATAGGCCCATGCGCCTAGGGTTTCCACCAAGGAGGAGTCCTAGTGGTGGAAGGCACCCCTAGGTGCCTTGGGGGGGAGGGAAACCTCCCCTTGGCCGCCGCCCCCCTAGTAGATCTCATCTACTAGGGCCGGCGCCCCCCTGGCACCCCTATATATAGTGGGGGGGAGAGGAGGGATTTCACACCAGCCCCTGGCGCCTCCATCCCCCCCCCATTACGTCTCTCCCTCGTAGTCTCGGCGAAGCCCTGCTGCTGTGACGCCCTGCATCCACCACCACGCCGTCGTGCTGCTGGATCTTCATCAACCTCTCCTCCCCCCCTTGCTGGATCAAGAAGGAGGAGACGTCTCCCGTCCCGTACGTGTGTTGAACGCGGAGGTGCCGTCCGTTCGGCGCTGGTCATCGGTGATTTGGATCACGTCGAGTACGACTACATCATCACCGTTCTTTTGAACGCTTCCGTGCGCGATCTACAAAGGTATGTAGATGCATCTAATCACTCGTTGCTAGATGAACTCCTAGATGATCTTGGTGAAACGAGTAGGAAAATTTTTGTTTTCTGCAACGTTCCCCAACAGTGGCATCATGAGCTAGGTCTATGCGTAGTTCTTCTTGCGCAAGTAGAACACAATTTGTTGCGGGCGTAGATTTGTCAACTTTCTTGCCGTTACTAGTCCTTTCTTGCTTCAGCGGTATTGTGGGATGAAGCGGCCCGGACCAACCTTACACGTACGCTTACGTGAGACCGGTTCCACCGACTAACATGCACTAGTTGCATAAGGTGGCTGGCGGGTGTCTGTCTCTCTCACTTTAGTTGGAGCGGAATCGATGAACAGGGTCCTTATGAAGGGTAAATAGAAGTTGACAAATCACGTTGTGGCTTTAACGTAGGTAAGAAAACGTTCTTGCTAGAACCCTAATTCAGCCACGTAAAACTTGCAACAACAATTAGAGGACGTCTAACTTGTTTTTGCAGCAAGTGGTTTGTGATATGATATGGCCAAAGTTGTGATGAATGATGAATGATCTATATGTGATGTATGAGATGTTCATGCTATTGTAATAGGATTCACGACTTGCAAGTCGATGAGTATGACAACCGGCAGGAGCCATAGGAGTTGTCTTTATTCTTTTTATGACCTGCGTGTCATCGAGAAACGCCATGTAAATTACTTTACTTTATTGCTAAACGCGTTAGCCATAGTAGTAGAAGTAATAGTTGGCGAGCAACTTCATGGAGACACGATGATAGAGATCATGATGATGGAGATCATGGTGTCAAGCCGGTGACAAGATGATCATGGAGCCCCAAGATGGAGATCAAAGGAGCTATGTGATATTGGCCATATCATGTCACGTTTATTATTTGATTGCATGTGATGTTTATCATGTTTTGCATCTTGTTTACTTAGAACGACGGTAGTAAATAAGATGATCCCTCACAATAAATTCAAGAAGTGTTCCCCCTAACTGTGCACCGTTGCGACAGTTCGCTGTTTCAAAACACCACGTGATGATCGGGTGTTTTATTCAGACGTTCACATACAACGGGTGTAAGACAGATTTACACATGCAAACACTTAGGTTAACTTGACGAGCCTAGCATGTACAGACATGGCCTCGGAACACAGAAGACCGAAAGGTCGAGCATGAGTCGTATAGAAGATACGATCAACATGAAGATGTTCACCGACGTTAACTAGTCCGTCTCACGTGATGATCGGACACGGTCTAGTTAAACTCGGATCATGTAATACTTAGATGACTGGAGGGATGTCTAATCTAAGTGGGAGTTCATTAATAATGTGATTAGTTGAACTTAATTATCATGAACTTAGTCTAAATATTTTACAATATGTCTTGTAGATTAAATGGCCAACGTAGTCCTCAACTTCAACGCGTTCCTAGAGAAAACCAAGCTGAAAGACGATGGCAGCAACTATACGGACTGGGTCCGGAACCTGAGGATCATCCTCATAGCTGCCAAGAAAGATTATGTCCTACAAGCACCACTTGGTGACGCACCCGTTCTCCCTGCAGAACAAGATGTTATGAACGCTTGGCAGGCACGTTCCGATGACTACTCCCTCGTTCAGTGCGGCATGCTTTACAGCCTAGAGCCGGGGCTCCAAAAGCGTTTTGAGAGACATGGAGCATATGAGATGTTCGAAGAGCTGAAAATGGTTTTCCAAGCTCATGCCCGGGTCGAGAGATATGAAGTCTCCGACAAATTCTTCAGCTGTAAGATGGAGGAAAACAGTTCTGTCAGTGAGCACATACTCACTATGTCTGGGTTGCATAACCGCTTGACTCAGCTGGGAGTTAATCTCCCGGATGATGCGGTCATTGACAGAATCCTCCAGTCGCTTCCACCAAGCTACAAGAGCTTTGTGATGAACTTCAATATGCAGGGGATGGAAAAGACCATTCCTGAAGTACTTGCTATGCTGAAATCAGCAGAGGTAGAAGTCAGGAAGGAACATCAAGTGTTGATGGTCAATAAAACCACTAAGTTCAAGAAAGGCAAGGGTAAAAAGAACTTCAAGAAGGACGGCAAGGAGGTTGCCGCGCCCGGCAAGCAAGCTGCCGGGAAGAAGCCAAAGAATGGACCCAAGCCCGAGACTGAGTGCTTTTATTGCAAGGGAAGCGGTCACTGGAAGCGGAACTGCCCTAAGTACTTAGCGGATAAGAAGGCCGGCAAAACAAAAGGTATATGTGATATACATGTAATTGATGTGTACCTTACTAGTGCCCGTAGTAGCTCCTGGGTATTTGATATCGGTGCAGTTGCTCACATTTGTAACTCAAAGCAGGGGCTGCGGAATAAGCGGAAACTGGCAAAGGACGAGGTGACGATGCGCGTCGGGAATGGTTCCAAGGTCAATGTGATCGCCGTCGGCACGCTACCTCTGCATCTCCCTTCGGGATTAGTTTTAAACCTTAATAATTGTTATTTAGTGCCAGCTTTGAGCATGAACATTGTATCAGGATCTCGTTTAATTCGAGATGGCTACTCTTTTAAATCTGAGAATAATGGTTGTTCCATTTTTATGAGAGATATGTTTTATGGTCATGCTCCTATGGTGAATGGTTTATTCTTTATGAATCTCGAATGTGATGCTACACATGTTCATAATGTGAGTACCAAAAGAAGTAAGGTTGATAATGATAGTCCCACATACCTGTGGCACTGCCGCCTTGGTCACATAGGTGTCAAACGCATGAAGAAGCTCCATGCTGATGGACTTTTAGAGTCTCTTGATTATGAATCATTTGACACATGCGAACCATGCCTTATGGGTAAAATGACCAAGACTCCGTTCTCAGGAACAATGGAGCGAGCAACCGACTTATTGGAAATCATACATACTGATGTGTGCGGTCCAATGAGTGTTGAGGCTCGCGGTGGCTATCGTTATGTTCTCACCCTCACTGATGATTTAAGTAGGTATGGGTATATCTACTTAATGAAACACAAGTCTGAAACCTTTGAAAAGTTCAAGGAATTTCAGAGTCAGGTTGAAAATCAACGTGACAGGAAAATCAAGTTTCTACGATCAGATCGTGGAGGAGAATACTTGAGTCACGAGTTTGGCACACACTTAAGAAAATGTGGAATAGTTTCACAACTCACGCCGCCTGGAACACCTCAGCGTAATGGTGTGTCCGAACGTCGTAATCGCACTCTATTAGATATGGTGCGATCTATGATGTCTCTTACCGATTTACCGCTATCCTTTTGGGGCTATGCTTTAGAGACTGCCGCATTCACTTTAAATAGGGCTCCGTCGAAATCCGTTGAGACGACACCGTATGAATTATGGTTTGGGAAGAAACCTAAGCTGTCATTTCTAAAAGTTTGGGGATGCGATGCTTATGTCAAGAAACTTCAACCTGAAAAGCTCGAACCCAAGTCGGAAAAATGCGTCTGCATAGGATACCCAAAAGAAACTATTGGGTACACCTTCTACCTCAGATCCGAAGGCAAGATCTTTGTTGCCAAGAATGGGTCCTTTCTGGAGAAAGAGTTTCTCTCGAAAGAAGTAAGTGGGAGGAAAGTAGAGCTTGATGAAGTATTACCTCTTGAACCGGAAAATGGCGCAACTCAAGAAAATGTTCCTGAGGTGCCTGCACCGACTAGAGAGGAAGTTAATGACAATGATCAAGATACTTCTGATCAAGCCCCTACTGAAATTCGAAGGTCCACAAGGACACGTTCCGCACCAGAGTAGTACGGCAACCCTGTCTTGGAAATCATGCTGTTAGACAACGGTGAACCTTCGAACTATGAAGAAGCGATGGCGGGCCCGGATTCCGACAAATGGCTAGAAGCCATGAAATCCGAGATAGGATCCATGTATGAAAACAAAGCATGGACTTTGACTGACTTGCCCGTTGAGCGGCGAGCCATAGAAAATAAATGGATCTTTAAGAGGAAGACAGACGCGGATGGTAATGTGACCATCTATAAAGCTCGGCTTGTCGCTAAGGGTTATCGACAAGTTCAAGGGGTTGACTACGATGAGACTTTCTCACCGGTAGCGAAGCTGAAGTCCGTCCGAATCATGTTAGCAATTGCCGCATTCTATGATTACGAAATATGGCAAATGGACGTCAAAACGGCATTCCTTAATGGTTTCCTTAAGGAAGAATTGTATATGATGCAGCCGGAAGGTTTTGTCGATCCTAAGAATGCTGACAAAGTGTGCAAGCTCCAACGCTCGATTTATGGGCTGGTGCAAGCATCTCGGAGTTGGAGCATTCGCTTTGATGAGATGATCAAAGCGTTTGGGTTTACACAGACTTATGGAGAAGCCTGCGTTTACAAGAAAGTGAGTGGGAGCTCTGTAGCATTTCTCATATTATATGTAGATGACATACTTTTGATGGGAAATGATATAGAACTCTTGGACAGCATCAAGGCCTACTTGAATAAAAGTTTTTCAATGAAGGACCTTGGAGAAGCTGCTTATATATTAGGCATCAAAATCTATAGAGATAGATCGAGACGCCTCATAGGTCTTTCACAAAGCACATACCTTGATAAGATATTGAAGAAGTTCAATATGGATCAATCCAAGAAGGGGTTCTTGCCTGTGTTACAAGGTATGAAATTGAGCTCAGCTCAATGTCCGACCACGGCAGAAGATATAGAAGAGATGAGCGTCATCCCCTATGCCTCAGCCATAGGTTCTATTATGTATGCCATGCTATGTACCAGACCTGATGTTAACCTTGCCGTCAATTTGGTAGGAAGGTACCAAAGTAATCCCGGCAAGGAACACTGGACAGCGGTCAAGAATATCCTGAAGTACCTGAAAAGGACTAAGGAAATGTTTCTCGTTTATGGAGGTGACGAAGAGCTCGTCGTAAAGGGTTATGTCGACGCTAGCTTCGACACAGATCTGGATGACTCTAAGTCACAAACCGGATACGTGTATATTTTGAATGGTGGGGCAGTAAGCTGGTGCAGTTGCAAGCAAAGCGTCGTGGCGGGATCTACATGTGAAGCGGAGTACATGGCAGCCTCGGAGGCAGCACATGAAGCAATATGGGTGAAGGAGTTCATCACCGACCTAGGAGTCATACCCAATGCGTCGGGGCCGATCAAGCTCTTCTGTGACAACACTGGAGCTATTGCACTTGCCAAGGAGCCCAGGTTTCACAAGAAGACAAGGCACATCAAGCGTCGCTTCAACTCCATTCGTGAAAATGTTCAAGATGGAGACATAGAGATTTGTAAAGTACATACGGAACTGAATATAGCAGATCCGTTGACTAAACCTCTCCCTAGAGCAAAACATGATCAACACCAGAATTCCATGGGTGTTCGATTCATCACAATGTAACTAGATTATTGACTCTAGTGCAAGTGGGAGACTGTTGGAAATATGCCCTAGAGGCAATAATAAAAGCATTATTATTATATTTCCTTGTTCATGATAATTGTCTTTATTCATGCTATAATTGTGTTATCCGGAAATCGTAATACATGTGTGAATAACAGACACCAACATGTCCCTAGTGAGCCTCTAGTTGACTAGCTCGTTGATCAACAGATAATCATGGTTTCCTGACTATGGACACTGGATGTCATTGATAACGAGATCACATCATTGGGAGAATGATGTGATGGACAAGACCCAATCCTAAACATAGCATAAGATCGTATAGTTCGTTTGCTAGAGTTTTCCAATGTCAAAGTATCTTTTCCTTAGACCATGAGATCGTGTAACTCCCGGATACCGTAAGAGTGCTTTGGGTATGCCAAACGTCACAACGTAACTGGGTGACTATAAAGGTAGACTACGGGTATCTCTGAAAGTGTCTGTTGGGTGACATGGATCAAGAATGGGATTTGTCACTCCGTATGACGGAGAGGTATCACTGGGCCCACTCGATAATGCATCATCATAATGAGCTCAGAGTGACCAAGTGTCTGGTCACGGGATCATGCATTACGGTACGAGTAAAGTGACTTGCCGGTAACGAGATTGAACGAGGTATTGGGATACCGACGATCGAATCTCGGGCAAGTAACATATCGATAGACAAAGGGAATAGCGTACGGGATTGATTGAATCCTCGACATCGTGGTTCATCCGATGAGATCATCGTGGAGCATGTGGGAGCCAACATGGGTATCCAGATCCTGCTGTTGGTTATTGACCGGAGAGTCGTCTCGGTCATGTCTGCTTGTCTCCCGAACCCGTAGGGTCTACACACTTAAGGTTCGGTGACGCTAGGGTTATGAAGATATGTATATGCAGAAACCCGAATGTTGTTAGGGGTCCCGGATGAGATCCCGGACGTCACGAGGAGTTCCGGAATGGTCCGGAGGTAAAGAATTATATATAGGAAGTGCTATTTCGGGCATCGGGACAAGTTTCGGGGTTATCGGTATTGTACCGGGACCACCGGAAGGGTCCCGGGGGTCCACCGGGTGGGGCCACCTGTCCCGGGGGGCCACATGGGCTGTAGGGGGTGCGCCTTGGCCTAGATGGGCCAAGGGCACCAGCCCCTATAGGCCCATGCGCCTAGGGTTTCCACCAAGGAGGAGTCCTAGTGGTGGAAGGCACCCCTAGGTGCCTTGGGGGGGAGGGAAACCTCCCCTTGGCCGCCGCCCCCCTAGTAGATCTCATCTACTAGGGCCGGCGCCCCCCTGGCACCCCTATATATAGTGGGGGGAGAGGAGGGATTTCACACCAGCCCCTGGCG
>NC_041388.1:382944133-382957011 GCF_002162155.2 Triticum dicoccoides
TCTCCCTCGTAGTCTCGGCGAAGCCCTGCTGCTGTGACGCCCTGCATCCACCACCACGCCGTCGTGCTGCTGGATCTTCATCAACCTCTCCTCCCCCCTTGCTGGATCAAGAAGGAGGAGACGTCTCCCGTCCCGTACGTGTGTTGAACGCGGAGGTGCCGTCCGTTCGGCGCTGGGCATCGGTGATTTGGATCACGTCGAGTACGACTACATCATCACCGTTCTTTTGAACGCTTCCGTGCGCGATCTACAAAGGTATGTAGATGCATCTAATCACTCGTTGCTAGATGAACTCCTAGATGATCTTGGTGAAACGAGTAGGAAATTTTTTGTTTTCTGCAACGTTCCCCAACACTTTGCTGATGATGAAAGGGCCTTCCCAAGGCGGCGACAGCTTGTGCTGGCCGGCTGTTCGCTGGATCAGCCGGAGTACAAGGTCGCCTTCTTGGAAAGATCTTGGCCTGACCTTCTTGTTGTGGTATCGGCGCAGGCTCTGCTGGTAGATACTGGACCGACTGAGTGCCAACAGCCGGCCCTCTTCCAGCAAATCGACGCCGTCTTGTCGTGCTTCTTCTGCTTCCTCCTCGGTGTACATGGTGACTCGTGGGGAGTCGAACTCTATGTCCGTTGGGATGACGGCTTCGGCACCGTAGATGAGGAAAAAGGGCGTGAAGCCGGTTGACTTGTTTGGAGTCATGCGCAGACTGCAGAGGACGGCTGGCATCTCGTCGAGCCAGCAGCCAGCCGAGCGCTCCACAGGCTCGATCAACCGAGGCTTGATGCCGGACAGGATGAGGCCGTTTGCTCGCTCCACTTGGCCGTTTGACTGCGGGTGGGCGACGGACGCTAGGTCCAATCTGATGCCCTGTGTTGCGCAGAAACGGGCCAAGGCGCCTTTGGCAAAATTTGTGCTGTTGTCGGTGATGATGCTGTGTGGTATGCCGTACCGAATTTTGATATCGGTGATGAAGGTCACTTCAGTTGGACCGTTCAGTTTCTTAATTGGTTTCACTTCCACCCACTTGGTGAACTTGTCCACTACGACAAGTAGGTGAGTTAGACCACCTCGTGTTGTTTTGAATGGTCCCACCATGTCTAGACCCCAAACTGCGAAAGGCCAAGCAATGGGGATGGTCTTGAGCGCAGAAGCCGGCTGGTGCAGCTTGGAGCTGAACTTCTGGCACCCTTTGCATTTTTGGACCAACTCCTTGGCCTCTTCCAAGGCAGTCGGCCAAAAGAAACCATGCTGAAAAGCTTTGGCGATGAGTGCTCTTGAAGCCGCATGGTGGCCATATTCGCCTTGATGGATGTCTTTGAGGATCGCCTGGCCTTGCTCTGGCTCTATGCAGCGCTGGTAGACACCAGTGACGCTGCGCCTGACCAGCTCTCTGTTGATTATGGTATAGGCTGCTGCCCGGCGTTGTACTTGCCGAGCTAAGGTCTCATCAGTTGGTAGCTCTTTGTTCACCAGGAATTTGAGGATGGGCTGGGCCCATGAGGGTGCTGCTATTTCTTCGACTACCAGAATTGCGACCTGGACGAGGGCGGCTGGGCTGGGAGGCGGCAGGCTGGAGTCAACAGTCGCTTGCTGGGCTGATGAAGTCCCTAGGCCGACTGGCTCGGTCCTTGGGCCGAGTTCTGGAATCTTTGAGTCCGTCACCGCAGTCCCCGGGCCGGGCTTGACTGTGGCAGCTTTGGAGTCGCCCACCAAAGTCAGAGTTCCGACTGCCGGAACTCTGGAGTCGGATCCGCCGTCTTCGGGAGGAGCCGGCACAAAAATGGAGTCTGATTCTGGTGAAGGCTTGACGGATGGCTTGAGGAGGCATTGAAGGGCGACGCCAGATGGTATTGCTTGGCGGGTAGAGCCGATTCGTGCCAAGGCGTCTGCTTGGTCGTTGTCGTTTCTTGGCACTTGGAGGAATTCGCACCCTTCGAAATACCCGCTGAGTTGCTGCACGAGGAAACGGTAGCTCGCCATGTTTGCGTCTTTCGCGTCCCAGTCGCCAGATGACTGCTGGACCACTAAGTCCGAGTCGCCATAACACAAGATCTGGCAGATGCCAAGTTCTTTGGCAAGCCGGAGCCCGTGAATGAGCGCCTCGTACTCGGCCACGTTGTTGGAGGCGGCAAAATGGATTTGCAGTGCATATTTGAGCTTGTCGCCTTTGGGAGAGGTGAGGACGACGCTGGCTCCCAAGCCGGTGCGCATCTTGGAGCCGCCGAAGTGCATCCGTCAATGGGTGGAGTCAGGCGCTGAAGGCAGGTACTGGGTCTCGGCCCAGTCGACGAGGAGGTCGGCCAGTGCTTGTGATTTGATGGCGGTGTGGGGCTGGTAGTAGATGGTGTAAGGAGCTAGCTCTATGGCCCACTTGGCCACTCGACCAGAGGCATCTCGGCTACCGATGATCTCGGCAAGTGGAGCCGTGCAGACCACCGTGATTGGATGCTCTTGAAAGTAAGGCTTCAATTTCTTGGTAGCAAAGTGCACGCCATAGCACATCTTCTGGTAGTGGGGGTAGTTCTGCTTGGAGGTCGACAGTACCTCGCTCAGGTAATATACTGGTCTCTGGACAGGTAGCGCCTTGCCTTTCTCCTTGCGCTCTACTACAATGACTGTGCTGACTACTCGGCTGGTGGCGGCGATGTATAGGAGCATAGGTTCCTTGGGAGTCGGAGCCGCCAGGACGGGTGGAGTAGTCAGCATCTTCTTCAACTGGTGGAAAGCTTCGTCCGCCTTATGGTTCCACTCAAAAAAGTGGTCTTCTTCATGAGTTGGTATAAGGGGAGAGCTTTCTCGCCCAGCCAACTGATGAATCGGCTGATGGACGCCAAGCAGCCGGTGAACTTTTGCACATCCAGCAGTCGGCTAGGTACCTCCATTCTCTCGATGGCCTTGAGTTTTACTGGGTTGCATTCTATGCCGCGTTCAGAGACCAGGAAACCTAGCAGCTGGCCGGCTGGTACTCCGAAGACACACTTCTCGGGGTTGAGCTTGATCTGGAACCGGCGCAGGTTCTCAAAGGTCTCCTTGAGGTCTTCCAGCAATGTTCCTCGCTTTTCCGTCTTCACCACCACGTCGTCCACGTAAACGTGGGTGTTCCTGCCGAGCTTCTTGAGGAGGCACTTCTGCATACAACGCTGAAAGGTGGCGCCGGCATTCCTCAAGCCGAACGTCATGGTGAGGTAGCAGAATGCTCCAAACGGCGTGATGAAGGCGGTCTTCAATCTGTCAGCCGGGTTCAGCTTGATCTGGTGATATCCTGAGTACGCATCCAAGAAACTCAACAGCTCGCATCCGGCTGTGGAGTCTATCACCTGATCAATTCTCGGCAGAGCAAACGGGTCCTTAGGGCAGGCCTTGTTGAGACTCGTGTAGTCAATACACATTCGCCATTGCTTGTTCTTCTTTAGCACCAGGACCGGATTTGCCAGCCACTCCGGAAAGAAAACTTCCATAATGAAGCCGGCTGCTAGGAGTCGGGCTATCTCTTCTCCGACAACTCTTCTCTTTTCTTCTGATAAGCGTCGCAGGGGCTGCCTGACCGGCTTTGCATCAGATCAGATGTGTAACTTGTGCTCGGCGAAATCCGTCGGTATACCTGGCATGTCCTTGGGAGACCATGCTAAGATGTCCCGATTCTCATGGAGGAAATCGACGAGCTCGCCTTCCTATTTGCTGTCGAGGTTTGCACCTACGACGGCATACCTCTCTGGGTGCTCCGGATCCAAGGGTATCTTCTTTGTCTCTTTGGCCGGCTTGAACGAACCTTCGGCTTCCGACTCCTTTGGGTCGGGCGATATCTCCGGCTGCTTGCCGGCCATCGCCACAACTCGCTCAAGGAGTCGCTTCTCGGCTGCAATCACCAGGGACTCGGCCAGCCGACTGCTCTCGGTCGCGCAAGCGGACGACTTCCGGTAGTCTCTGGCCACAGTCAGAATTCCCCTGGAATTGGGCATCTTCATCTTGATGTAGGCGTAGTGGGGGACCGTCATGAACTTGGCCAAGACGGGCCGGCCAAGTAGCGCATGGTATGGGCTCTCAAGGTCCACTACCTCAAACCAAACAGACTCTCTTCGGAAGTGATCTTTGTCCCCAAAGAGGACGTCAATCAGGATCTTGCCGATTGGTGAGCAGGAAAGCCCAGGAACAATGCCGTGGAACACAGTCCGGCTGTTCTGAAGCTGTCTCTGCCTGATTCCTAACTTCTCCATGGTGTCCTTGTACAGGATGTTGATGCTGCTGCCCCCATCTATCAGAACTCGCGAGAAACGCGCGGCCCGTTTGTCCGTGGCAAAGGTGGCGTCCAGGACCAAGGCGTAGGAGCCTGGACTCGGCATCACTTTTAGGTGGTTAGCCCTGCTCCAGATGATGGGCCTCTCAGACTAGTGCATGAACTCTGGCGTCTCTGAGACTACCGCGTTCACCTCTTGTCACTGCAGCCGCCTGCTGCGTCGATCATCAGCCACACTGGTGAACACCATGTAGGCTCCGTGCTCTTCAGGGTATTCGTCTTGTACTGCGCCGACTGGCCTGACTGCCGGGTGCTGGGGCGGAGGCGGAGGCGGCTACCCAGCAGGCAGGGGTGGCAGGAGGCCGTCTCCCTTGGCGATCCTGGTGAGCCAGTGGCACTTCCGGGTGGTGTGATTCGACGGCTTCGCGCCACTGTGGAACTTGCAAGGTCCATCCAAGGTCTGCTCGTAGGAGAAGGCCGACAACCAGTTCGGCTTGCCGCCTTTCTGTCGCTTGGGCGGAAGCTCCTCTTCTGGTTGCTGGGCTTCAACGGTCGCGACCTGCCGGCTGCTAGAAGCCGGCTGCGGGGCCTTGCGCTTGTTGTCGCCCTGCTGTTGTTGCCGGCCGGCGTCCGCCGCCGGAGTTCTTGGAGCCGGAGGAGCTACTTTGCCAGTCGTGCTGATTTGAATTTTCGTCTTCATGGAGGAGTCGGCCGTAGCGTACTTGTCCGCTATGATCAGCAGCTCGTCGAGGGTTTCTGGCTCGTCGCAGAGGAGCTTGTGCTTGAGGAGGGTGCCTTCTCGGCACCCGGCTGTGAAGTACTCGATGGCCTGCACCTCGTGCACGCCCTCGCAGGAGTTCCGGAGCTCAGCCCAACGCGTGAGGTAGTCGCGAGTCGACTCGTCAGGACCTTGCACGCACAAGGAGAGCTGACGAGGCTTGGGAGGATACTTGTACGTGCTGGTGAAGTTGCGGACGAATGCTTCAGTGAAGTCGACCCAGTTATTGATGCTGCGGGGCTTTAGGCTGTTCAGCTATGTCCGGGCTGTGCCCTGGAGCATGAGCGAAATGTACTTTACGGCGACACGCTTGTTGCCGTTTGCTATGCTGACAGCCGTGGAGTAGTCGACTAGCCAGTCTTCCGGCTTCACGTAGCCGGTATACTTGGGCGTGTCTCTTGGGAGCGTGAACCCTCTGGGAAAGGGCTCGTCCCGAATGCAGGGCCTGAAACAAGGCAGACCCAGTTCATCTTCTTCTTCCAGCGCCAGGGACCGGTGAAGTCGGTTGATCCGGTGGCGGGCGTCATTCTCTCCAACTTCCTCTCGGCGGCCAAGGCGGTCACCGAGAGTCGGATGGTCAACAGGCGGCGGGGAGACTCGCCTCTCCTTGCGGGGAGGAGGAGGCAGACACTCGTCCCGTCGTTCCACTACTCTCGGGCGGCCATCTCGGTCGCGCTCTATGGTAATCCGAGTTTGACTATGGCTGACAGCCGGCTCCTTGTCCTTTTCTTTCTCGGGCACCGCCAGTCGGCGTCCGAGACGTCGCGCCTTGATCTCGGCGTGGGTCGTCCTTTGGCCGCTGCGGCGCCTCCGTGCGGCAGCCGGCCTCGTTCTGCGCGGCGGCCGCATCGAGGAGCCGCTGGACTCGCTCCATCATGAGGTGGCGCTCTTCGCCCTCGAAATTTTCCAGCTCATCCGCCGCTGCCTGGGCGGCTCGGATGTTCTCCGCTGGCGTGGCATACACGGGGCGGCTAGCCCGAAACAGGCTGGCGATGGCTACGCCGTACTGCTGAACCGCGCCAAGGCGGCTGGGCCCTGCCGGGGCCGGCGAGCCACCAACAGCGCGATCCACTCTCCCGCCGGTAAGCTTCTGACAAGCGTCTCATGCTGGCCAGCTTCTTCACGCCTTCAACAAGCTGAAGGCGGCGCGCTTCTAACGTTTCTGTGTCAGCATCTTCCCGAATGGGCGCAGCTAGGTCTTGCAGCACCGCACCGAGTGAGTCGGGCGCCCCTCCGCCAGGGAACTCGTCATGACTGATGACCGGCACCTCGGTGACGGTGCTTCCATCGCTCTCCGCGTGGGGGAGGGGTTCGTCGTAGACCACCATGTTGGTGGGGAACGCGTCGACCGACGCGGTGTCGGAGTCGACCAGCATCGGGTCGGTGGAGCCTACGGACTCCAAGTCTACGGCAGGCTCGCCGGAAACGTGGAGTTGATCGAGGAGGCCCGTGAGGAGGTTTTCGGGGCCGCCCGCGCCTGCGTCGGACGCAGGTTCGTCAGAAAGGCGGACCTCGCCGACAAGTTCGGCCAAGGAGCTGGCGGCGCAGGCGATCTCAACGCCGCGCAGCGCGTCGACGCAAACTTCGTCTGGCGTGCCTGGCTGGCTGCGCTCGCCAGGGAGGAAAAGGGTTCCCGTCCAGAACAGATCCCCGGACGACGGTGCACCGGGCCCCATGGTGGGCGCCAAATGTCGGGGGTTGGGTGCGACATATGCCAACGGATGGCTTATCATGATGGGGGCGAGTAGAATGTCGCCGGTGCCTGGAAACGGGGTGAGGCGAAGACATGCACGCCGGCGAATCTTACCCAACTTCGGGGCTCTTTGGGAAGATAACACCCCTACTGCTGCTCCGCGGGGTCTCCGCATGATCACTATGGTCAAGTGTTTACATGGTTGCTCCTTGAGATGGGTCTGGTGGTGGGAGAGGGCAAGGCTAGCTCTCTCCCTCTATCTGGTGTGGTATAGAACTACTGGGATTCAACCCTTTGCATGGGTGCCCTGGGGGGTTTATATAGGCCTACCCCCCAGGGGTACAATGGTAATTCGACTGGGCGCGGCCCCAGCCGTCAGTGCCTCCAACCTCCGGCTTCTCCGCCGACTGGTGGGCCCCGCCAACTGGTCTAGTACGGAGCTGACAGGCCGCGTCCGCCGCGGGCGGGTCTTGCCGGCTGCTGATTACTGTAGAAGTGCTCCTGGTGACGCAAGCTCGGTCATGGGGTCGTGGCAACAGCCCCGCCGCCTGGCGGGCGATCACTGTGGCCACTCCCCATCTCTTCTTGATTAATGGCGCGTGGGCCCCGGGGGAGGGCACGGCCGACTCCCCCGGGCCGACTCCCGACGGGTCCGACTGGCGGTTCTCCCGCCGTCTCCCGAGGTCTCGCTGACTGGTGGGCCCCGCTGCCTCCAGGCCGTACAGACAAGCCGTCGTGGGCGTAGGACCAGGTACAATGATACTGATGTCAGGGCCGGCTGGGCAACAGTGCCACGCCGCAGGGAGATCTTCCCTAATACGGCGCGCTGTAGCCATGCCTGCCCTTGGTAAGGGGCGGGGAGTGGGCTTCATTGTAGCTACGCCCCTGCCCCGTCCCCCTCGATGAGGTCACGGTCTGTTGGAGTCGCCGGGTGACTCCCCAAAGCCGGCTTCTCTGGAAGTCGCCCCTGGGACTCGGCCGTGAGCGGGCAGTCGGCCGTCTTGCCGTAGACTCCCCAGGAGGCGGCTCTTCGCCCTGTGGTCTTGAGGGGCGCAGCCTGCCCCGATGTCTTGAAAGGTTGTGGGCTTCGGGTTGGCCTACCCGTGGCCCATTACTCCGACAGACGCGGTGTGGAGAAGGGTTGGGGATGAGCAGATTGGGCAGCGACGGCCATGCACAGCTCGGTGGCGGCGGTGGAGTCCGACGATGACGGGCCCGATCCTTTCCGTGGAGCTTCGGGCCAGCAACCCAGCACCGGTGACCTCACAGGGGCGGCGTAGTTAGATGTGGCTGTGCGGCGGTACCTCGGCTGCTCGGCGAGACCATGTTGGTGCTCCGCGGTGGCCATGGCGGTTTCGAGTGGTGGTTCGTGCGAGAGGGAGATGGGGAGATGAGAGAAAGGGAAGGAAAGGGAGAAAGGACGTGCGGCGGGGGAGTAGGTCCAGGTTTACAACTAACCACTTTGTTGCGGTGCAGGAAAAGCAACAAGAGCCTAGTTAGTTGCAGAAAACATGGGTGCACGAGCGGGTTGCTCTCGTTCGTCTGATCAACAGTCGATCGGACGGACACAAAGCTGCGGACGCTCGTGTGGGATCGGTTGGTTGAAGGTAAGCTTTTCCTAAAAAGGTTTCATGAACTTGAATTTTTTTTCATAAATTTGAACAGGAATTAAATTTTTTGAAAACATTCATGAATTTGAAAAGATGGAAAAAGTTCGCGAACTTAAAAGAAAATTCATGAAAAACAAAGAAAAGTTGACGAATATGGAAAAATCATGAATTAGAAAAAAATATAAAAAAAGATAACGAACGCAATTGTTTTACAAATTCAAAATAAAAAAGTACATGAATTTGAAAAAGGTCATGAATGTGAAAAAAAGTTCATGAATCTAAGAAATATTCATAAACTTGAAGCGAATTTGAAAAAGGTTCATGAATATGTAGAAAGGTCATGAAAATGAAAAAAAGCAAAAAAGAAAATATAAAGGAAAAAAAGAAAACTAAACAAAAACCGGTGCGGGGGAGAAATGGGTCAGCAGCCCATTTAATCTAGTGAGCAGGGGGGTGTGCGCCCGGTACCAAGTACACACTATTTGGCGCCCGGTATCCCTTGCAAAGGCCACTCCCACCTCCTCAGGTGCTGACAAGTGGCAACTTGTGACTGTGAGTTTTTCCGTTTATTGTAGAATCGTTTCTTAAAACATATTATCTCTTGAACCGTGTGTCAAAGTATCAAATCATCTTCACCGTTGGATTCTTCGCGTTGAGATCTTTAGAACTATATATCCTTGTTAATAGGTTTCGAGAAACATTTTTTCATGAAAAAACCCCAAAAGAACCGATAGGAAAAAGTCATTGTCAGAAACATTTTTTTTTTACCTTTTCTCCCTTTCCGAGAGGCACAACTATAATTCTCACAGAAGGTAATATGTGCATTCACGTCGAGATCTTGAGAACTATATATCCATGTTAATAGGTTTTGAGGAACATTTATTCATGAAAAAACCCAAAAAGAACCGATAGGAAAAAGTCATTGTCAGAAACATTTTTTTTTTTACTTTTTCTCCCTTTCCGAGAGGCACAACTATGATTCTCACAGAAGGAAATATGTGCATCCACGAGAAGGAAATCTATACCTCTCGTGGAACAAAAAAACGTGTTTTGTTTCCTTTTTCGAGAGACACGGTGCCTCTCGTGGAAGCACACATGTGCCTCCACAAGAAGCAAATATGTACCTCCACAAAAAACAAACATGTGCCTCTCATCAAATTTTTCGTTTTTTTCGAGAGGCATAGTTCTGCCTTCATGAGAAACAAATATATAACTATCGCGAAAGCAAATCTATGTCTTCACGAGAAGTAAGTTTGTGGTTCTCGTGGAAGCAAATATGTGCCTTCACAAAAAGCAAACCTATGTCTTTCATGGAAGAAAAAAAACTATATTTTTTTACAAGCGAAAGCAAATATGTGCCTCTGCGGGAAGAAATAAAATGGGTTTTTTCGTGCAAAAAAGTCAGATTTTTTCTTCAAAATCTAGGGAAAGCTGGCGAAAACCGGAAAGCCGAAAAAGGAAAAAAACACATCTAAAATCAGAAAATACGTACAAAATTAAAATCCCGAGTGAGCGTCTGGCACAAGACACATGGCGATGGCTGAGGGTGCCAAGTGATGTGCACTCAGCCCATAAAAAATTACCCTCGAAGGGCTCCCGCAAAAGGGTACCCCTCAGTTTGTTACTCTCAATTTTCCAAGCCGCATATTTATGTTTCTCCATTTGACACTCTTTGTGACAAATTATCATAGAAACGGTGCTCAGACTTTTTTTGCAAGGAAAATTGTGAGCTTTATTCAACTGAAAGCATTTGTTGGGCAGTCAGCCACCTGGCAGCCAGGGGTCTCACTGATCAATCTTTCGGTCACGGCAATCGTACAAACATGCTTAGCATAGATATGTGCGAACCATAGTTGGTCATATTACATGTTAAATAACAAAAGAAATAAAGCGCTAGCTAGATCTCCAACTTCTATAAAGATGGGTGACACAACTGAACAAGAATATGGCACGCCCCATAAGGTAGCACACGTGCCCGGTTTGAGGAATCTTCTAGAGGGTTCTTGGCGGTTTTGGGAACTATTTTTTGACCGTTTTTGCTATTTTCTCTATATTGTTTTATCTTTACTTTTCCAAAAAATAAAATAAAAATTCAAAAATACTAAAAAATCAGGCTACTTTTTATAGAGAAAAACATGATTGCAAAAACTGTTCAGGAGTTCAAAATTCGTTTTTAGCTTAAAACAATTATTCAAGAAAAGTTAGTTCATAAAATATTTGGGAATTTCAAAAAAATGCTTGACTTTTAAAAATGATAAAAAATCTATTAACAATGTTTGCGTTTTAAAACTCTGAGTGTTTTTTCAAATGTTCCAAACTTTTAAAATGTTCATGTTTTAAAAAAAATGTAATGACCGTGGAAACGCTCTGGTGTGTGGGGAGGATCAAAAGCGTTGCCGATACCAGCGGACGCAACGGCGACGGCATCTTCGCCGGACTCGTGATGCAGGATCCGAACCCGAACGGAGCAATTGGAGAAGGCGGCGTATGAGTCCTCGAGGGCCATGGGATGGTGGACGTGGCGATCTTGCTGATCGGTGAGGTGGTGTCAATGATGAGCCCCACTTTGACCTCCGTCGGTGTGGCTTGCTTCCCGCGAGGTCAACACAAGGGAGGCAATGAAGCATACCAGGAGGAAGCAAATGTGGGCGTCCCTAGCCATGGGAGAGAGACCAGTGCAGTCAATTGCTTCGTCGAGAGAAGAAGATGTTTGGTCCGCGAACACGGATGCCCTGCGTGGCAGCTTTGTGTAGGTCGCAACATGTAGAGTTGTGTATGCTTTTGGTTCAAGGTTGATTTGCGCGCGCAAGATGGGCAATCGTTTCCTTTTTTTTTGGGGGGAGTCGTGCAATTGGGATTTTTAAAGACGAAATTGGGCAATGGGGTGGAACAGAAACTTGGAAATGGTAGTCAACACGCTAACATGGCCGGAATGCCTACCCTATATCACGCCCTTGTTCGTCATATAGGGCAGGCTTTTCTGAAGGAACCTCCAGATGGTCGGGCCCACTTAACGAGCTGCTTCTATTATGTTTTTTCTCTTTTTTTTTCTTTATATTTTTTCAGATCCGGTTATTCCTCTTTTTTTGGTTTACTATTTTATTTTATTTTTACTTTTTGTACATTTGAAATTACATGAGCCTTTTTCGAATGTACATTGAACTTATTCTAGCATACAGTGTGCTTTTTTTCAAATGCACGATGTCACCATTTCTAAGAATACACACTGAATAATTTTTGTATATGATAAATCATTAGGGTGTATAAATTGAAAAATTTATGATATATGATTAATATTTTTATTAATACACACCAAACATTTTTTAAAATATATGGTGAACTGTTTTTAATATACACTGAACTTTTTATAAGACATAGACTGAATAATTTTGGAAAATACATTTTCCTAATTGTTAATAGTTTATAAAAGTTTGTAGATTCTAAAAAATAATGGTTTGTTTTTTGAGTGAAAAAGTGAGTGAATAAATGAAGAGTAAAATATAAAACAAAAAACTTTGTGGGGAAAGTTGGCTGGCCCATATGCGTAGGTTCCAGCAAAGCCACTCCTAGTTGACGCCCACGAGGGTCAACTAGGAGAGCAACTAATTGAGGATCGCGCGCTCACGAGCCTCTCAAGCGTCATCTGGGGTAGGCTGATAGCGCGTCACTTTGCGCTTTCTCAGTCACCACCATGTGTCATACTCTGAACGGTTCCTTTGGATTCTTATTTTCTGCATTTGTTTTTGGCTTTTTAGATGATTTCTCCCCTTTTTTGGTCTTTTAGTTTCTCATTGATCTTTCTTAGCTTTTGGACAAAAGAAATAATTCACATTTTTGCGTGAAAAACATTTTTTTTGCTTTTGCGAGAGGCACAGATTTGCTTCCGGAAGAGGCACGACCGTGCCTCTTGGAAAAGAAAAAAACGTGTTTTTTGTTCCATCCGCGAGTGACACGGTTCTGCTTTCGCGAGAGGCACGGATTTACTTCCGCAAGAGGCACGGCCGTTCCTCTTGAAAACAGAAAAACAGTGCATTTTTTTCCATGAGAGGCACAATTATGCTTTCACGAGAGACATGGATTTGCTTTCGCGAGAGGCACGGCTATGTCTATCGGAAACGAAAAAAACGTGTTTTTTTTCTTTCGAGAGGTACGGATTTGCTTTCTGTAACGCCCGGATAATCATGCTACAGTAATTTCATGTTAATGGTGCCACGTCACCTCTATCACTGTAGTTAATCTCGAATTAATTCGAAACCGCTTCAAAATTCAAAAATCAAAATCAACTCAGACAATAAAAGTTTTCAAATAATAAAACTAAAATGTTTGAAATGTAAAAAATAAATCATAGATGATTATGATGGTGAAACCACATTTTAATAAATTATTCAAATGCACTAAATTAAATAAAAGAAAAAAAAAAGAAAAGACAAAAAAAAGAGAGAAACCCCCTGCCCCCCGGGCCTCGGCCCAGCAGGCCGGCCCATTCGGTCGCAACCGACCGGCCCAGCCGGCCCACACCCACCGCCTTAACCCCCCACTCCCCCCAGTCCAACCCTAGCCACCAC
>NC_041388.1:382957813-382971034 GCF_002162155.2 Triticum dicoccoides
GCCGCGCCATGACCACACGCCCGGCGCTGGCGCTCCGGCGCACACACGCGCCCGCCCCGTCGCCTCGGGTCCGCCCCGATGGGTGCTTGCGCCGCGGCCCGTTACGCCCAAACCCGCCAAGACCCCCCTGCCAATGACACAGGGGGCCCACGCCCCAGAACGTTAAAAAAAAGGAGGTTAAAAAAATATAATAAATAAAAAATAATAAAATTAATTAATTAATTAACTAATTAACTTAATTAATTCTGGTTAAATTAACTAATTAAGATTAATTAACCTAATGACTAATTAACCTAATTAACTGTTGTTAATTTAGCTAACAGAGTATGACAGTGGGGCCCATCCCCCTAATTAATACTAATTAGGTTAATTAAAATGTGTCACTGACCAGTAGGACCCACTGGTGAGGTTGACCAGTCAACCCTATTGACTGCTGACGTCAGCATGACATCATGCTGATGTCATAAATCCATTTTTGAAATTAAATTAAATAATTAATTAAATTCCAGAAATTAATAAAATATTTAGAAAATCATATCTTTTAATACGTAACTCAGATTAAAATATTTTCAACATGAAAGTTGCTCAAAACGACGAGACGAATCCGGATACGCAACCCGTTCGTCCACCACGCATCCCTAGCATGGCGAACATGCAACTTTCCCCCTCCGGCTCCTCTGCCCGAAAACGCAAAACACCGGGGATATTTTCCCGGATGTTTCCCCCTTCACCGGTATCACCTCATACCGCGTTAGGGCACCCCTAGCACCGCTACTTGCCATGTCATGCATCGCCATGCATTTGTTTGCATTATATTTATTGTTTCTTCCCCCTCTTCTCTCGCTAGACACCGAGACCAACGCCGCTGCTACCCAGTACGACTACGGAGTTGACGACCCTCTCTCTTGCCAGAGCAACCAGGCAAGCCCCCCCTTGATCACCAGATATCGCCTACTCTCCTCTATACTGCTTGCATTAGAGTAGTGTAGCCTGTTACTGCTTTCCGTTAATCCTATTCTGATGCATAGCCTGTCATTGTTGCTACAACTGTTGATACCTTACCTGCAATCCTAAATGCTTAGTATAGGATGCTAGTTTACCATCAGTGGCCCTACATTCTTGTTCGTCTACCATGCTATACTATCGGGCCGTGATCACTCGGGAGGTGATCACGGGTATATACTATATACTTTATATATGATACATGTGATGACTAAAAGACGGGTCGGCTCGTAGGAGTACCCGCAGTGGATCTTTGTGGCGAAGCGACAGGGCAGGTTGAGACCACCTAGGAGAGAGGTGGGCCTGGCCCTGGTCGGCGTTCGCGGTTATTTCAAAATAACACGTTTAACGAGATCTTGGTATTTGATCTGAGTCTGGCTACCGGCCTATACGCACTAACCATCTACGCGGGGACAGTTATGGGCACTCGACGTCGTGGTATCAGCCGAAGCCTTCGTGACGTCAGCGACTGAGCGGTGCGTGCCGGATTGGAACGTAAGCCTGCTCTTGTATTAAGGGGAATAGTTCTGCTTTCGGCCGCCCTCGCAACGTGCAGGTGTGCAATGGGCGATGGGCCCAGACCCCTGCGGCATAGGATTTAGACCGGCGTGCTGACCTCTCTGTTGTGCCTAGGTAGGTCTGCGACGTGTTGATCTTTCGAGGCCGGGCATGACCCAGGAAAGTGTGTCCGAACAAATGGGATCGAGCGTGTTGGGTTATGTGGTGCACCCCTGCAGGGAAGTTAATCTATTCGAATAGCCATGATCTTCGGTAATAGGACGACTTGGAGTTGTACCTTGACCTTATGACAACTAGAACCGGATACTTAATAAAACACACCCTTCCAAGTGCCAGATACAATCTGGTGGTCGCTCTCTAACAGGGCGACGAGGAGAGGATCATCGGTTAGATTTATGCTATGCGACGCTACTTGATAAACTTACCATCTACTCTCTTCTCCTGCTTCAAGATGGAGGTTACCAGAAGCGTAGTCTTCGATAGGACTAGCTATCCCCCTCTTATTCCGGCATTCTGCAGTTCAGTCCATATATGATACCCTTATTCCATTTGATACCAATGCATACATATGTAGTGTAGCTCCTTGCTTGCGAGTACTTTGGATGAGTACTCACGGTTGCTTTGCTCCCTCTTTTCCTCCTTTCTATACCCGATTGCTGCGACCAAACGTTGGAGCCCAGGAGCTAGACGCCACCTTCGACGACGACTACTACTACTCGGGAGGTGCCTACTACTACGTGTAGCCCGCTGACGGCGATCAGGAGTAGTTTAGGAGGATCCCAGGCAGGAGGCCTGCGCCTTTTTCGATCTGTATCCCAGTTTGTGCTAGCCTTCTTAAGGCAAACTTGTTTAACTTATGTCTGTACTCAGATATTGTTGCTTCCGCTGACTCGTCTATGATCGAGCTCTTGTATTCGATCCCTCGAGGCCCCTGGCTTGTAATATGATACTTGTATGACTTATTTTATTTGTAGAGTGATGTTGTGATATCTTCCCGTGAGTCCCTGATCTTGATCGTACACATTTGCGTGTATGATTAGTGTACGATTGAATCGGGGGCGTCACACTTCCGCGAGAGGTACGGCCATGCCCTCTGTTGGAAAATGCAGTGCTTAGGAAGCGCTGAGGCACGCTTAGACGCTAGGCAATGGTCAAACGCCTCTTCTAGGGTATAAGTAGAAGTCTAAGGAGGGCAAGTAAGAAATTATCTATCCAAGTGAAAAATCATATCATATTACAATGATATACCAAATGGACATATTCCAATGACAGTAACTATTAGTTAACTTATTCATATGCCCTGAATTAATATAATACACATATAGTAACTTTAGATACATCTTGATAGTAAAAAGTATCTAACCGCCTAGGTTGTGCCTAGGACACTTAAGCAGCGTCTATGCATTAGGTGAAGATCAACCGCCTTGGAAACGGAAAAAAGGTCAGGATTTGCACGGTAAACGCTATTTCACTCTCAATGTATGAAGTAGTCGTTGTTTAACACAGGAGCCGACCGAATGAAGATAAGATGGGGTGACCGGTTCCTAATGGAATATTGTTTCTTTTTTCCTTTGAAGGTTATTTTGGGTTTTTATTTTTCTTTATAAAAATAAAAAATTCAAAAAATATTTGGAATTTTGACATGCATATTTTTCAAAAATGATCACATTTAAAAAAATATGATTTAATAAATCAAAACTAGTAAAAATGTTGTGTTTCAAAAAAATCATATTTTGGAAAAAAGTCCGTTTAAAAAACATGTTTTAGAAAATATTCACTTTTTCCCCAAAAAAATCTTTGCAAACTATTATTTTTTGTGTTTTGAATAAATGTTTAGTTTTTGTAAAACATGTACGCAATTTTTGAAAAATGTCCGTACTTATTGAAATATTTTCATGCTCTATTTTACAAATGTTGAATGACAAAAAAAAATCGCCTCCACATGCATGAGACCCTTAACCACTGTTGTCGTAATATGAATGTCGGGAGGAATAATGATGGCATGTGATATGGAGCTGCTGCATGTATGTATGTATTTGTACTTGGCTGCGCACAGTTGTAAAAACATATCAGGCGGATCGGTTATGTGAACCTAGAATTATGCATCCACGTATTGATGATTCCATGATAGTTTTTTTTAACTCTATAGTTGTTTTCATCATTTCCATTACTCTCGTGTTTTTTTATTTTATTCTTGTGTACTTTAAATTCTTGTCACGACACTCTTGCAATATTTTGACCTCCGTAACACTTTTCTTTTACCGAATTAACATGCAGGCACATTCTAATATACCTCTATAAGAGGCAAAGACCATTTCATATGCTTCTCATGGAATCGATACTCTTACTTCGACAATGTTACAACTAAAACTTGTGCACTTGCAGGGCATCAGTCACCGTAACACACTTCTCGGACACATGAGCTTCAATACGACCACAAATGATGCAATTGAAGATCTCGATACATTCCTTCATTACATATCCTGGCTTGAGACATCTATAACGACCTAAAGCTTTAGGTGCATTAGATTCAACAACATTCATTGCCATAGCTAAAGAAATTTCACCCTTGCTAACTCTTTAGACTGAACCTGCTGCACATATTCTCCACCCGCCTGCATACCACCAGACAAACTAGAGTCCACACCAAATGACTGCCCAACCCCTGTACTATTGCTATGTTGCCCACTAACATCATGAAACTAAGCTTGGAGTTGATCCCCCTATGGGTTTGCCGATGGCGACAAACGGTGAAACTATTATGGGAACATGTTATGCGAGGGACACTGCTGCTGCCAGTCGAAAGGTGGAGGTGCACCTTGTGGGGGAAGCGCGTCTCTAGCATGAAAGGACCACTGTAATGGAAGTCCTTGTATTGGTATAACTCCGACGATGCGCATCCATACTGGCCTCCTAAAAGTGCAACCGATCCCGGGGTAGTTTTGATAATTAATAGCAACATATACATCATTGAACTAATGCATATTAAAATATTATTTCTGGAAAAGTTCAATATAGGAATGGTAAGGACATGTGAATGTGGACCCCTCAAAGTGCAAAGAACATGGATTGGCAAAAGCTCCAAGAATCTACATTTTTTGTTAAGTGATCCAAGATCACATTGAGTTCATAGGAAAGCCAATACTATTAAAAGGGAATGAGGTTTTGATCATGAGTCATTTGCTCAAGTGCTTGAATATATTGCTCCAAAAACCTCAGCTGCACTCTCACAATCCAATTTGTACAAAACCCTAAAGTCATTCTCGATCCCACCTGAATAGATACACCCGAACCCACCGAGATACACCAGACACAGCCACTGCCTAAACCCTAGAAACTCAGTTCCACTGAGATGACATTTGGTCCCACCAAAGTGCAAGTGCCAAGTTTCTATAACCCATCGTTTTCACTTCGGAATCTCCGAGTGAAACCGATCGGAATTACGAGATGAGGTAACTGCTTAGGTCATCATGAATCGGTCCCATCGAGTGCATTCATCTGGTCCCATCGAAACATCTAACATTCGAATCTTTTGCACTAGTCGGTGCCTCCGAGAATTTCTTTTTGGTCTCACTGAGTTGTGCATAAAGGTGTGTAACGACTAGATCTTTGGTGAAGGCTATATATACCCTGCCCACACCACCTACTCTTAGAGAGAGCAACCAGGACGAAGCCACCACTTTCCATATCCATTTTCTGAGAGAGAACCACCTACACTTGTATTGAGATCAAGGCATTTCATTCCAACCATTTGATCCTTGATTTCTAGCCCCAGCAAGTTTCTTGCCACTCCAATTATTCTCCCACTACCATGCCCAATCTGTGAGAGAGTGAACGAGTGTTGAGGAGACTATCTTTTGAATCACAAGAGTAAGGAGTTCATCATCAACAACAATATTTATTACCTTTTGGAGAGTGATGTCCCCTAGATTGGTCAGGTGTCACTTGAGAGGCTCCAAATCACGCGGAGTTGAACCAAGAGTTTGTAAGTGCAAGGAGATTGCCTACTTCGTGAAGATCTACCCCGAGCGAGGCTAGTCCTTCGTTGATGTAAGTCATGGTGGAATAGAAAAAGTTGCTTCTTATTGGACCCTTCATGGGTGAAGCTCCGCCCTCCGTGGACTCGCACAGCTGTTACCCTCTGTGGGTTGAAGTCTCCATCAATGTGGATGTATGATAGCACCACCTATCGGAACCACGCCAAAAGTCTCTCTGTCTTCATTGCATTTGGTATCTCTGATCCCCTCCTTTACATTCATATGCAAAGTCTTTACTTTCCTCTGCATACTCTTTAGACTTGCATGTGTACGGTATTGCTTGACTTATGTGAATTGCTAAAACTTGCCAAGAACTAAAATTGGGAAAATGCTAGGTTTTTATTTGGTCAAGTAGTCTAATTACCCCCTCTAGACCTATTTATGATCCTACACCTCCTCCACCACTCCCTTCCCTCCCACCGCATGTGTTCATCCCTTGCTAGTTGCCTCTGCCTCTGAAACCACCCCTTCGCCCCAATCTTCTCTCCAATTTTAGCTACCACCGCCCTCCATGACTGCCTCAACATAGGGTTTTTTTGGCGGCAACACAACCACACAGTTGTCCCCAAGCCCTAGCCTCATTCGCCTCTCCATTTGTTTCCCTGATCCGACCCACAAGCCCTGAGAAGTTGTTGAATAAGAACTAAACCACGCAGACAAAAATGCCCAGATTCCACGGGGCCCAACCCATGATTTTGTAGCAAACCCCCTTCTCACCCGCTGACATCATCAATGCCAGCCTCAACAGATCTAGGAAACACCGACCTCCCCAATCTTCAAAACCTACGGAATAACAACAGGGAGCACCTCGATTACCATAAACCCGAGCTATATGCAATCACAATGACTTACCCTCCGCTTCACACCACGCCATCCAAGCGACCGTTGCGGCAACCCGATCCCGCCGATCCGAGCGCAACCGCGACGCTCCGAGCTTTAAGGATCAAACCCAGCTCCCAGTCTCCCACTTTGTAGGTTGTCGCCGACAGAGTCCCTCTGGATCTCCACGATGACGTGCAACCACCAACCTCCTTTCTCCTCACCTCTTCACATCCTCCCCACTCGTTGCCGGTCACAGCTAGTTCAAAGTAGCTAACTAGAGAGATTAATTAGTTAGGTAGCTAGATCTAGGACTAATAAGCTAGCTAGCTAGATGTAAAAATGTGCAACAATGTGTGTGAGAGATTAATTTTGACAAAAGAACAAGGGAGAGGAGCAAGAAGGGGAGAGAGAGGAAGAAGAAGGGAGCTAGTGCGAGAGGCTCACATGCGTACAATGAGTTTTTCTCAAATATGTCAAAGCTATTAGTGGCGTGCAGCCAACTTGCACAAACTAATAATCCAACTACTAGCGACAAGTCATTCACTGCGAACGTCATTAGTAAGTGGGAGCCACGCAACAAACGCCAGTGGTACACCACCCAAGGGCACAATCCACTGCTAGTGTATACACTAGTGATGTGTGATAAAGCATGCATGCAACAAGTACATGGGCCCACATGCGGGCCCTGAAGTAATTACTAGTGGCGTGTGCACGTGCAACACACACCACTAGTTTGTTCGGTATTAGTGGTGTGCGACCTAACTTACGCGCTACATGGTAAAGATAATTTCGATGCCACCACCCATTCATTCCACTATTAAAATGGTGTGTTCGTTGGGGAGACAATATAGTTTTACCAGACCCCCATCGCATCTCTGGCGGCAGGGTTTCTCCATCTCCTGTTGGCGCCGCCGTCGGTCCACCTCCTCTCTGATGGCCTTAGGTCCATGGAAGCGCGGTGGACCTTTGCCCTTGCCGGTGGGAAGGTTTGTACTCTGTTTTAGGTGTTTTTTTGAGGATGATTAGGGTTTATGTCCTGCTCAGAAAGGCAAGGTGGTGGTGGTTCCCTAAAGAAGAAATAAGGCTCCCCACCTAGCCCATGTCCTGATGGTGCATCTAGTGTCGTCGAAGGGCATATGGAGGTGTGTCTCCAGCAGATCTTGTGAGATTCGGTCGGTGTTGGTCTTCTGTGGATCTCCGTGGATCTAGTCTTCGTTTGTGTGTCTTCAAGTTGGATCTTTTCGATTTACGCATGTTTTTATCGATGACGGTTGTTGTTTTAGTGTGCTAGTCCTATGGGGCCCCGGCACAACGACTTTCTAACTGTCTACCGCAACAAGCTTGTGCCCCGACTCCAATGAGGAATGGGCAATGACGGCGGTGCACACTCCAGTGCTTGTAATCATAGTTAGGTGGTCTACAAACAAGGACACAATTTTTATGTTCCTTCTATTGTCATGATAGATTATGAATAGATCGAAAGTTCTCTTTTAAGGGTGTGTCTAGAAATCAGTCGATTGAGACTTGACGAAGTCTTGCTCGAGTGATGTCGGCGTTTTTTTTTGCTACAAGTGGCATGGGTAGATGCTACAAATGGCGACGAAAAATGTTGCGATGGTATTGCAAGCAACAACAACAAATGCTACAAACGTTCTAACTAAAATGCTACAACCGTCAATGAAGGATGTTGCAACCGGTGAGATGACGTGCTACACAACCAATGAGGTATGACGTGCTTCAACCAACAAGACGAATGTTGCAACCGGTAGGAAAAAATGGTTGCAAACGGTCAAAAGAAATGCTGCATGGTCAACTGAAACTTGGTTAAATCTTAGTTGACTGATTTTTAGCAGGCCCTTTTTCTTTAAATACAGTTTTACCAGACAAACAGATGGCGCGCACCACAGCTAACAAGAACAGTATACTCCGAGGCCATGGCGCTCTCTAGTGACAGGCCTCTCTTTGACCGCAAGGTTGTGCTCAGTACGTACTGAGCATGCCGGCGCCGAGGTCCCGTCCTGGTCAGTCGCCAAGTTGACGCGAACTGGGGAAGAAGGCCTTGAGTTGCTTCGAAATCCATGCCAGGCACGTGTCACCTGGTCATTATGTGGGTCCAGCTTGACGGGCAAAGTTTGAATCTAGACTTGGTCCTGTAGAAATATTGTTTTTCCAGCGTATACTTTCCACGATTCCATTTGATTTGCATGTCTTCAGGCCACAATCGATCATGACGAACCAACCACTACATAAACTGATGGATAAATCAGAAGGCCAATTATGCAGACGCCTCAAGTCTTCCACTATCAAAATCTGATTCTCAAATGTTTAACAGAATCCTAGCCACCAGCAAATATCACAATGACATGGCTTGACTTCTGCTCCTGTAAAAATAATTGCAACAACAGGAAATTATTTCCAGCAGTGCCATTTTTCAGGCTGCATGAATCTGTTATCCCTCGCGCTCTTAAAAAGAGACTATTCGAATATGAATGTAATCAGCGTAGCACATATGCCACTACTCAATAGTCATTAACTAGCTCGTTCCTCTATTTTCTCGAGAAGAAACGATTAAGTACAGTTACCTAAGCACCTAGAGGGGGACATATTTCTGATCTTTTGATCGATTCTGGAAAGTGCAACTTCAGTTTGATGAAAAATGCAACTTGCACTATTCAAAAATAAACCTTCCACCACACAACACAAGCATGGAAGAGTATAAGCTGAGCTCCTTGACTTGTCACAATCCCATTCCTTAAGGATCAAAGTCTTGGATTCAGAAGATTCAACGGATGAGGAATTTACCAACGTCATTCTTCATGGGTTTGGCACAGGAACTTTCCTCGAACTTGCCGAGCCATCGCTTCAAAGTACAGGTGTCATCCACTTTATACATAGAACGGTAGATTCTTCCAGAAGAAAAAGATGGTCGAAACAGACAGTTGACATTATAGCTCTGAGCTGACCAATCTGAAATGTCATTTGACTTGGTTAGAATAACGCCAATTATTGTTCCTGCCCCGGTGCAATGAACATAACCATTGATATAAGAGACTGCATTGGCCCTACACCACCCTGTTCCCGTAGAAACAGCTCAAGAGATGGACGGCGCGGCAAGGGCCACCTTGTTGGTGTTGTTCTTGCCGTTCCTCAGTCTCAGTGTTGCTCAAAATGTTACCCAGAGTAGAGCGGGTATACTCGATGTCGGAGTGATCCTCCATCTGAAGTCTTGGATTCAGATATTAACGGATGAAGGGATTTATCAACGTCATTCTTCATGGAATTTACACAGGAACTTTCCTCGAACTTGCCAGGCCATCACTTCGAAGTACAGGTGTCATCCACTTCATACATACATATAGAACGGTAGATTCTTCCACAAGAAAAGATAGCCCAAACAGACAGTTGATATTATAGTTCGGAGCTGACGAATCTGAAAAATGTCAATTGACTTGGTTAGAATAACGCCAATTATTGCTGCTCCCCAGGTGCAATGAACAATGATAACCATTGCTATAAGAGACTGCATTGACCCTACACCACACCACCCTGTTCCTGTAGAAACAGCTCAAGAGATGGACGGCGCGGCAAGGGCCACCTTGTTGGTGTTGTTCTTGCCGTTCCTCAGTCTCAGTGTTGCTCAAAATGTTACCCAGAGTAGAGCGGGTATACTCGATGTCGGAGTGATCCTCCATCTGAAGTCTTTGGTGGGCAAAATAGCACGTACCAGCATATTGATGGCTACGGAAGATTTCTATGCAGTCCACAGGAATTATACGACAAAGCTAGTTCTCCACATCAGGGATTCCAACGGAGACAATATGCGAGCTGCATCACAAGGTACATATCACATTTTGAGAATTGTTGTCCGTCACCGAATTTTGTACGAAAAGAAACTATGAAACATAAGAAAGGAACTGTTAAACTTGGTATCTGTGATGAAGCGAAATCCTGTGCTGTTCTTATTTTGTTGTGTATCATGATAGCAAAATCAAAACATTAGGAACTTTTGCTGATTTCCTCATAAAACTCCAAAATATAGATTTATGTAGAGAGAAGCAAACCAAAGAAGCACTGAAACTGTAATTTTCCTTAATTCATTCAGTATACGACTTCTACAAATGTATTGTGATTGTTTTCTATTTCCGCTGCAAGTCTGAAACAAATTAAGATTTTTTTTACAATATACTACTTTCAAAAAGATGACTTCGTGAATTTGCGCAAAGATAAAAATAGGGAACTTCGGAATTTCCCTATGAACCTGATTCCTTGATATACTTATGCCCCTCAAAGTCAGAAACCACCAGTACCTGAAGAAATGATCATGTAGCCCAAGTCGTTATACTTTTCAGCTATAACATCAGAGATTGCCTAATGTACATGCACTAGATACCTTAGCTGCAACCAGAATCTACACAAATGTTCTTTAAATATTTTCTCTTGACTGAATTGCACATTCGTACAGCTGTTGACCTGCTGGAAAATTACTATGTACGGGCCATAATTGGTCCACAAAAATCTTCAGAGGCAACTTTTGTGTCTGATATTGGGAACAACAGTCAGGTCCCAGTTATCTCCTTCACAGCAACGAATCCCACCCTTTCATCTGCTGAAGTGCCATATTTTTTACGTGCAACTGTAAGTGATGCTGCTCAAGTGAATAGCCTTGCTGCTCTCATTAAGGCATATGGCTGGAAGGAAGTAGTGCCCATCTATGAGGACACAGACTATGGCAGGGGCATCATACCCTACCTGGTTGATGCCCTCCAAGAGTTTGGAGCTTCTATGCCATACCGCAGTGCAATCTCTCGATCAGCAAACAGTGACCAAGTTGAGAAAGAACTATACAAGCTAATGACAATGCCAACAAGGGTCTACATTGTGCACATGTCATTGGCCTTTGGCTCCATTCTCTTCACAAAGGCCAAAGAGTTAGGAATGATGAGTGGAGCCTATGCGTGGATTTTGACAGATGGGATTGCAAATGTTGTCGACTCGCTAAGCCCTTCGGTTCTTGATGCAATGGATGGTGCATTGGGTGTGAGATTCCATGTGCCTAAATCGAAGGAACTTGGTGATTTTACTAAGAGATGGAATGCGAGGTACAGGCAAGACAACCTGGATGACCCACCATTGCCACTAAGCATTTTTGGGCTCTGGGGTTATGACACTATTTGGGCCTTGGCACAAGCAGCAGAAAAGGTAAGCATGTACAATGCAACATTTCAGAAGCAGCAAGACATAAAAAACTCAACGTGTCTTGGAACTTTGGGTATTTCTACAATTGGTCACAAACTTCTAGATGCAATCCTACAGCGTAAGTTCAGAGGCTTAAGTGGTGATTTTCACCTGAGGAGCAGGCAGCTTCAATCTTCCATATTCCAGATAATTAATGTGGTTACAAGAGAGCCGAAAGGAATAGGTTTCTGGACGGCAAAGCATGGAATAATACAGAATTTGATTCAAAATGGATCAGAACACACATACCTAAATTCTGGGCCGAATCTGACTCAAGTGGTTTGGCCAGGAGAAGTATCTGCCGTGCCTAAAGGGTGGCAAATTCCTACCAATGGAAAGAAGCTCCAAGTAGGTGTACTGACAAGTGGGTATCCTGAGCTTATAAAGGTTGAAAGGGATCCGCTAACCAATGCAATAACTGCCACTGGGTATGCAATTGACGTATTTGAAGAGGTGTTAAAGCGACTCCCATATGCAATCCCTTATGAATATGTAGCATTTGATCAAGGAGTAAGCAATGGGAGCTATAATGATTTTGTCTACCAAGTTAATCTTGGGGTAAGTAAATCTTGGTTCTCGCACTATCCATATCGTTATTGCAGAAATTGGGCATGCTCTCTTTATTGCACAAAATATTTTACTAAATTTACTATGTATATTGTAGTGTTTTATTTTTGCAAAATTGTCTGCATCTATGCCTACTTGTACAATCTAATCATATTTTAGCAATTTTGTACCGTTTTATTTTTTCCGGGCAACTGTTTCCACCAGTTAGTCATACTGAATGCTGATTGGTACTCCCTCTTTAAAGAAATATAAGATCGTTTAGATCACTAAAGTAGTGATCTAAATGATCTTATATTTCTTTACAGAGGGGGTACAAGTATTAGATAGATGGGCACAAGGGCTAATTATGTCAGGAATTAAGGCATTCCTTTCCTCCTTGTTCTATGTGCATATACCTAAACAATATTTATTCTGGGCGAAAAGATTATTACTAACTGTATGATTCAACCAGTTAAGGTTTGACTAGATGTATGCCCATAAATGGCACTACTAGTGTTTTTCTAAGATTATGGTAGAATTGTTGCATGCGTGCTGTTTGCTAATGTTTTCCGCAAGCCCTAATAATTCGTAACTTTTGTGGAGATTAAGGAGTAGTATAGAGTATACTGATCAAGTGATCATTAGTTTAAAGAAACATGGGTATGCAACACTAAATGACATGCTTGCAGGTGTACCAAGTTGCAGTCGCGGATATAACTATCAGGTACAACAGAACTTCCTATGCTGATTTCACATTACCTTATACTGAATCTGGGATAGCAATGATTGTGCCAGTAAAGGATGGAACGACAAAGGATACATGGATTTTCTTGAAGCCATTAACTACTGACTTGTGGTTTGGAAGCATTGTATTCTTCATATTCACAGGGGCTGTGATCTGGCTATTGGAGCGACGAATCGATAACACTGAACTGACTGGCTCCATTTCCCGCCAGCTTGGGATAGCAATATATTTCCCCTTCTTTGCTGATAGTAAGTGACGATGTTACCATATTATACTTTCTTATTTCTGTACAGAATATTGCATATATAAGACATC